>NC_079172.1:52100055-52102555 GCF_947568905.1 Ostrea edulis
TCCCCTTCCTACCCGGTATGGGCATTTAATACTGACTAACTCACACTAGAAACAAACCCAGCCCTCTGTCTAGGTCCACTGCTGAGACATGCCAACAGTACTGTCTGGATTTCTTGTCCAAAGGAACCCAACCTGTTGGGCAAAGAAAAATATTCAAAACAATGTACAATCTATCCTAAAAACTGATATGGTTTTCATATAAATTTTTTTCAAAAGATAAATTTGAAACTACAGTGTATTGAGTCCCACTGACTGAGTCAATCAAAATGCCAGTGACTAGAAATATTGTTTAGATCATGTGTTCTGTACCTGGAATGTGTCTACTGTTGTCTGGTTGAACTTGTCCATTCACCACCTGAACACCAGATGCTGGTATCCACTGGTCAGGAACCTCCTAAAAACAATTTCATGAAATTAAGGAGGAATGCTACACCAAAGAAATTTGATGTGGATGAAAAGTGGAGGATATGTACAACAATATTTTGAAACTGAAAACTTTCAAATTCCTTTATTTAGTAAAAAAAAAAATACAATTTTGGTAGAAAGTAATGTGAATTTTTTTTTTAAAACTCATGCTGGACTCAAACCCGTGATTGACAGTTCAGTAGTCAACACACTAGCCTACTGAGCTACCGGTACTCAACTAGGCATTTAAATCGAAAAGGGAAAGACAAATATTGCTGATATTTTCATCCATGTTTTAAAATGAAGTTAGTCCTTATGATGATGTAGTACACCTCCTTAACCTGAACACTAGTGGCTGGTACACAGTGCTTAGAAATCTTCTGTTAACAAGAAACCCTCACTTAATTCTCAGGAACCTTCTGTAAAAACAATTACACACATTTATTGAAATTGTAGACCAGAGGTTGGCACTCATTGCTTAGGAACCTCCTGTAAAACAAGTACAAGCCAGGGCCGTAAATTAACCTTCAATTTGGAGGAGGCAGGAAATTAGGCGGGGGTCTGGGGGCCGCCCAGGCCCCCAGACGCTGAGCACATTTTGTGCACACTGAACACGTTTCGTGCAAAATCCTTGATTCTAGGGCCTTCTAAGATGTTACTTGACTAACTCATTCTAAAAGAAAGATTTGGAATGCTTTTTAAGGGAGGTATCATGTTCTTAGTTATTGGAAACAACATAAATTCTAATGAACTTTAAATTTTAATTTTTTTTGGCTCAAAAGTTGGAGGAGGCAGCTGCCTCCTCCGCCTCCATGTAATTTACGGCCCTGCAAGCATTTCAACTGAACACCAGAAACTGATACTTCAATGATCAAGGACACTCCATACACCAAAAGCTAACAGCCAATGATAAGGGATCTCTTATACACCACAAGCTAATAACCAATGATCTGTGACCTCCTACACACCACAGGCTGGCAACCAATGATCAGGGACCTCCCATATACCACAGACTGACAGCCAATGATCAGGGACCTCCCATATACCACAGACTGACAGCCAATGATCAGGGACCTCCTATACACCACAGACTGACAGCCAATGATCACAGGGATCTCTTATACACTACAGACTGACAGCCAATGATCAGGGATCTCCTATACACCACAGGCTCACAGCCAATGATCAGGGATCTCTTATACACCACAGACTGACAGCCAATGATCAGGGACCTCCTATACTGTTTCACAAAGGAACAGTCAATTCCTATGTTGAATTCCATGTAGGTTTGATGATAATTGAACTGGAGCCTGCAAGTCGCAAAGTGAGCACCTTATTAACCACAAAGCTAACAATAACACCTCCTATAACACAAAAATGAAAATACATAATACATCAACAGCTTAATGCACAAGACAAACTGTCATTTGTTCTTTCTTTATACACAGCATGATTGACATTCCCTGAGGTTTATTTCTTAATCCCAATTTCATAATTGTAACATCAATAAATATTTTTACTAACCTTGAAATCTTTTTCAATATTCCAATCAAATGAGGGTTCGGATGTATCTTTCGGACCTTGTTCCCACTTTTGATGAAGAGACTGAAAGCGTTTGAATCTTTTATCTCCCGCTTTGTTGGGTTTTCGGTCTAATCTGCTCCACAGCCAGGGTTGACCTGTACAATAAAAAAATTCATAGATTAGTTAAGAGGATTTCCGATTTGCCAATGCTAGGAAAGAAAATGAAGAACCTTCGCATTTTGAGTAAAATGTTCCTACAATATAGCAACTTGAAGGTTATAATGAACCAGTGTAAAGTAAAACAATCAAACAGCTTCTAGACTACCTCTAAATTACATAGTAAACATGAACTACTGCAAAATGGAGGATTCTCTCATTATGTAGTTTAATAATTAAAGCATTCAAAAATTATTCTGTTCATTTCTTAATCTTGCTAGTTGCTGCTACCTTAGAGTTGCATACCATTTCTAGTGATGGGAATCGGTGAGAATTTCATAATTAATGATTAGTTTACTGTAATACTTCTCATTACCAGCTCATTGGAGTTATCGCGCTTTGATGACTCTTGTGC
>NC_079172.1:52107555-52212555 GCF_947568905.1 Ostrea edulis
TCCCCAGATGCTACACACCCCCCCCCCCCCCCCCCCCCCGTCTCTGAAGGACGGAGAAACGGGTCCAACCAATGGTCAAGGTGGGTGCGACACCCCACCCCCTCGGATGAAGTATCCGAGGACGCCGGAAAGAGTTCTGGAAGGAAAGATCCGGGTAAAAGCTCCAGAGAAAACTGACTGGGACTATTCTAATCCCAACCAATGTGGGCCAGGGGAGCCCTGGGTTGCACACCCCTAGCTGAAAAAGATCAATAGATCCTCCCACCAGCTCTAAATCCAGGTGGGGGCCAAGGCAACCTGATGCCTCTGAATTGACGGACTCGGGTTCTGAATGAGTCATGTTCCACAAGATCTGTCTCTCGGGAGACAAAGTGCTATGACGCCTCGCTAACAGGGGCACTGTAACCATCCTGAACACCTTCTCCATGCGCACATTGAGTAATGCCAGCAGCTGGGGCTTCAACCACACTGATTTCCTCAGCAATGTTAGTCGGCTCGAGGGGGAAATCTCCCCCACCATCCAATATGGCCTCCTTGGAATTTGACTAAGTTCCAGGGCAAGTTAAGGGGGCAACATCAACTCTTGCTGTGAATGTGCTGAGCTTAGTCCCTGCCTCAGTGCGGGGGTCCACACTGCACACATTCTCAACGACCAAGTCAGGTGCCAGCACCCATGGTTCGGCCTCCAAGGCTGATTCTATCGCACTGCCTCCGGAGATAGACACTTCCTCATCTGAAGCATTGACAATGCTGGTCACCAACGTTCTCTCCCTAGTATTTAAGTGTACGGCACCAATAAGACGCCCGAGGTCTGCTTGATCTGAGGGCTAACTACAAAGTCTTCCAACTCCTTATCCAAACGACAAGGGCATAGGACGACTGAAGCAGCTGGGATCCGGATAGACTTCGTTACTGAAACCTGGGCCTCCTGTCTCCCTACTGGGCGTCCGAACGTCATAGGGACCTTCTGCTCTCCCAAGGTCATCGTGCCATGCTCCAAGTCTAAGTGAGCTTCCACTGATGGAGAAACTCCATGCCTAGCAACATTTGGTCCTGCAGGGGGGCCATATACAGATCAACACAATGTTCTGTGTCTCCAAGGCGGACTCCTACAGGACCAATGATGAAGCCCCTCACCCTGGCATTTTCCCTGCTTGTACCAACGTCACGTGTTGTTTGATGGGAGGCTTGGGGTCAAGCTCCTCGTAGACCCGGGTGGACAACACACTCACCTCTGCCCCAGTGTCTACCACTGCCTGTAGTCTCACTCCCTGGACTACCATTTCAACCATGATTCCGGTGGTTGGGCGTATCTGCCCTATTGGCACTGGCGAGTCTTCAAGGGATTCTCCCTCATGCCGGAATGGCATGTCCACTGTTCCGCTCTCGGCTCGGCCGCTGACCACCCCCAGCCCACATTCCTCCTTGGGCTGATCCTGCGCCCTCCAAGTCCTCTAAATCCTCCCCGTTCCCCTGGTTCACTGCCCCGAATCCTGGCAGTTCCGGCACCACGATATCCTCAGGGAGCCTGCATCCTGACAACGTATCCCTGGGGAGGGCTCGTACTTGTCCTCCTCCCAACCTATGACCCAGTCCTCGGATTCCTCCTCCTCCTTGGGTGCCTCCCTGAACCTCACTTGGAGCGTGTCCTTCCTGGAGCGGCGCATGCAGGAGGGCCCTTTCCTGTGTCTTCCTGCAAACCGACTTGTCCCCGTGCGAGCATCGCACGGCCCCGGCCTAACTGGGGAGCGCTCTGGAGTCAGCATCCTGACTTCCCGCTGCGTAGGCCCTCCACTAGACTGTGGCTGGCGGGTTTTGGCTCCCCGTCCCCTTGGTTCTGATGAACGCTACTGTGTGTCGTGGCTATCCCTAGGCTTGACCTTGGTCCCTTGGCCCTGGTTCGTCTCAGTTTTACCCAGCAATTCCGGGCATTCCCGCTTAAAATGTCCCATGGCCCCGCACTTGAAGCAGCCTGCTGGCTTTCGGTTGCCGTTCGATGATGGCGATGTTCTCCGAGAGAGGGTGTGCCCTCGGATTTCCTTCTCTAACTCCTCAAGGCGCTGTCGCATCTCCTTGAGCTCCTTGTCAGGATTGGGAGCTTCAACCTGAGCTACCTGCCTCACATCCCTCATGGGCTTGGGTGATTTCAACTGCCGTGAATGCTGATAATACTGCATTCAGTTGACTGCTTCATCAACTGTCTTGGGCTGGACGTCCAGGGCATAAAGTCCTGCGTCTCCATCCTCAGCACCGTAGCACAGCCGTGGGATGGCATACACATGAAAATACGGCACAGACGGGAAAGCCTGGGTGGCCAGGGTGAGCACTCTGTCTGCCCAATGTCGTAATGACTCGCCCACATCCTGCGATGCTGACTGAAAGTTTACCTGATGCAAGGTGAAGATAACGAACAGTGATCAATCTCATAACTCCTACAAGCAATACAAAATAGATAGTTGGGCAAACACGGACCCCTGGACACACCAGAGGTGGGATCAGGTGCCTAGGAGGAGTAAGCATCCCCTGTTGACCGGTCATACCCGCCGTGAGCCCTATATCCTGATCAGGTAAACGGAGTTATCCGCAGTCAAAATCAGTGTGCCAAGAACGGCTTAACAATCGGTATGAAACACATCAGACAGCATTTGACCCAAGGTTGTATTGACGAACTAGATCGTTATAACGACCATAGAATTTGCGAAATGCTGACTTCAATCGAGACTGTTGAAATCCCTGTACCATCAACTTGTTTGTCAGTAGCTTACCTCGATTTAAAAACTGACTATACCCAGAACAAGCTCTTGCATATCGAATCAGTTGAGATATATAAACACCATATGCAGGTGATAATGGAATATTGCTACATAAATGTGGGAAGTTGACGATGGAGAAGCTGAAATCATCCCGTTTGTCATACAGTTGAGTTGTCAGTTTGCCGTTAATGTCTACTTTCAATAAAATATCTAAGTATGAAGCAGAAGTGCACGACTCTGTGGTGTCCTTTATTTCGAGCTCACAGGGATATATCAAATTGACATATGAATGAAAGCTATCATTGTTAATAGACAAAACGTCATCGATATATCTAAAAGTCGAATTGAAGGTCACAGCGAGAGATTTTTTCTTCTCACGTAGAAGTTTTTGAATAAATTCTGCTTCATATGAATATAAAAACAGGTCAGCTAACAAAGGAGCACAATTCGTGCCCATGGGAAACCTGGTGCACAAGACCCAAAACGTTTCTCAAACCGCCCAATTATGTCAGCCAGAGAGAGACTGCGGTCTGTTTCCATCAACATGGTGTAGTAGTCGCTTGCCGTCCCCTCCAATGAAAGGCAGATCTGGTCATGTTGTTCCATCTCAGTCCACTGTTGGCTGTGGGGCAGGCGAATGAACTTGTGCAGGAAGGACTTCCTGCTAGACTTTCTATTGTACTGCAAATCCTTGTACTGGGGTGCGTTTCTACTGAAGGCCATCGACTGCTCCCCTACACAAGAGTACTGGGGGACCAGGTACATGGTGCGAGATGCTGGAGCTAGTCCCTGGACAGAATGCCCAGAGAATGGTGTATGTCGTTCTGGTTCACCTAACTGTGGTTGAATGTGCGCTACTCTATCCCCCTCATTCCCAGACCCACAAGCCGTGGTGCCAGGGTAGGCGGAAGGGCCCTGTTGTTGATACGGGGGAGACATCATGGAAGGGTAGGGCATAGGTGTGCTAGCGTAACCGGCAGGCAAGGGAGGCATCAAAGGCTGGGTGTGGGGGGCATTCCCCCCAACCCTAAGGTCTTCCACATGGGAAGGGTAGGCATGTGAGACTGGGGACCCGTAGGTAATCCCTGGCTCCGAAAATGGGGCAAATAGGGAATACGGTCCTGGAGTGGCGTGCTGCAATTGTGAACCCAAGCCCGTCTGGGGCACATCCTGATTAAGCTGGCCTAGGGCCTGATCATGAACCCATGAATGAGGGGGTGGGGCTGACCTTGACACTGGAGTGTAGGAATGCAGAGATGGGGTATGATATTCCGGGAGACTCCCAGAGCTGGGTACATAACCACCCCCCTTGACTGGAGTAGGCCTCACCGGGACATTAGGAATAACTGAGCCCCCACCAGGGGACAAGAAATCCTCCTCCCACCTATCCCAATCGCTAAACCCAGGGGTGTCATGTCCAGACCCTTTCTTGGGCGAATCTAATCCCATTAAATTCCCAGAGAAGTCGCACCTAAGTTGCATATCCCAATCTAAGCTATAACCTTCCTCAGAGCCAAACTGCGTGCCAGGAAACCTGTCACCCTCCCTAGAGCCAAACTGCGTGCCAGTAAACCTCACTTCCCCACCTGTTGCATCCCTTAACCTACCTCCCCTCTCCCTCAAACAGGAAGGCAAGGACGGCGTGAAATAACGTTCGCCACCGCCTGAGGATACCTGGTAGTACGAGAGTACATTCCGTGTGACCACAGGTGTGTCCGGGTGAGGGCGCAAGCCTAACCCGCATAACGCCTCATCTATAGACATATCCATCTCACGTGTAAATACTCCACAAAAAATGTATCAAAAATGCAATCAAGGAATGTCTAAATTGATTCAGTAATTAATAAAAATCCTTGTTAATCACTAAAATCGAAATCTATTCCTAAGTAGAATCAAAGTACTGAAAGTACTGAAAAGCGCTAAGCTGACTTCATGAATTCTGTACGTAATGTTAATAAGCAGGAACAACATTAAAAAAAGGTTTATGCATTATTCTTTATTTTCGCATAACTAAGTAGTACATTTTCTGTAAGAAAATAACAAATATGGATTGGAAGCAATGTCCTGAAACTTTTCAACACGTTGAAATATAAATTTTATATGATGTTGTTAAAACAATGGTCACTGTGATAATTCTGATCCCACACTAAACTAAAACTCTGTCCTTGGATCATGAAATTTACAATTTTGGTAAAGGACACCTGTTCTTATTAAATATCTATAATCAGAATTTAGTATCAATAGCATTACCACCGCTGCGGTGGTCCAGAGGTAAAGTGTTCGCTCTGTATGCGGGCGGTCGGGGTTCGAATCCCGGCCGCGACAGACTTAGTTCGTTAAACAGGTAGTGACAGTTCCATCACCAAACTCTCGGCATCAGGTGTGAATGTCACGGGTCCTCGGAGATGGCCTTTAAACCAGATGTCCCGTGTCACAGTAGGTGTGGCACGCTAAAGAACCCTCACTGCTCAATGGCCGTAAGCGCCGAGCATAGGCCTAAATTTGAAGCCCTTCACCGGTCTTGGTGACGTCTCCATATGAATTAAAAATTATTGAGAAGAATGTTAAACAAGATACAATCAATCAATAGCATTTAAGGCTATGTTATTCAAATATTTGACAAATGAACACTTTATACCCTGTTTAGCTCCCACCCATCTTCCCAAGGCAAGGGTTTCTGATCCGCTCTGCTCCGGTCCCTGGATCATTAAATGCTCTACATGACTATGCATTTTTTTCTCTTACAGATGTGATGTTATAGAGAAGAACATTTTTGGTAGAAAATGTGAAAACAGTTGTAATGGTAGTTTTCGGTATAAAGTGTTCAATTGTTATTACGCAACTAACTTACTGTTGTGTTTCAGTTAAATAGTGTATGAAATATTTTTAGAATACAACTGAAATGAAACAAATCAATAGTTTGATACATATATGTAAGTCACTTATAATAGAAAGGAACAAACAAACTGGACAAAAAAGAAAATTACACATAACCACATACACTAACAAATGCCACATGTCAAAACACACCAATAATGCAGGATTATGAGACGCTTTACATCCATTTCATTACCTTACCAGAAATCATACACACATAAACAAGCATCTGTATGACTTGTACTGCAGAATCCAGTACAGAATCTGTAAATAGCAATCAAACCATGAAAGTGGAATTATTTTTTGTAATCAATAATTAAGTTATTTTCAATTCAAAATCAGGTTGGAGAGAATCTGAATCCAAAAAAGTCCGATAAATACATGTATAACTGAAAACAAAATTTAGGAAGTTATTTAGAGAAGATGTTCATCATACATGTGCAATATTACTTTGAAACTGAATACTGCGTCATCAACAAGAGTGGAGATAGCTCATTTTTAACATGAAAGTTAGTGCAAGGGGATATACTAATTCAAATATGATGATGAATTAGACTAACATATAAGCATGGATTTACATTTAGCAATTGTACTGATTGTTTGTTATACGTAAATCTAAAAAAAAAAAAACACCAAAAAAACCCAAGAGTTTGTACACAGGTACATTAAACACTGTACTCATCAACTTGTGTGTATTGCACTTCTTGTGTAAAAGCTTAAGCTCTTATTCATATTGCAAAGGAGACTCATCCGTTTGTCTGAATGAGACATAATACACATTGCTATTGTTTTAATTTTATAAAACAGTTCTTTATATGAAAATGCTAATAACCTTAGCAAAAAACCATAAGATTCGAAGCTTGTGTAGGAGTTCTAATATGAAAAAAAAAACGTAACAGAAGTGACTCGCAATAAATATGCAAGATTTACAACATGTAAATGTAGCTAAATGAGAATCCCAAACTAGGCACTAAAAAGTTACAAAAGTAATTTTCGGCACTGAAAAGTTACAAAAGTAATTTTCAAACGGTAATGTTCAAACCGCTGTTAGAAATAATGAAGAGGCATCTCACCAAAAACTAAATTCATCTTTTTTATATGAAAAGATCGTTCAGCGAAAACAAAATGTGGGGACAGGGAACAACGACAGTACATCCATGCCCCTCCCCCTTCTTCATCATTTGTACGTTCGGAAATACATGTAGCATATGCATGTCATTGTCAATTGTTTGTTTGAAGTACAAAGAAATTGAAAACACGATTACTTTTCGTTGTATGTAGCGTGCTGTGGACCGCAAACCATTTCACATTCATGCTTGACACAATGGCAATGTTTATCTAACACTTGTTCTAAACATATGTATTTCAGTATACAGCGCTCGTAAATTTCCACTCGGTGTTTTGAATACTTGAAACCGGGGTATTGTCGTCCATAATATAATATAATATAATATAATACATGTATAATATAATATAATATAATATAATGCTGTACCTTTTATCTTTTCCTTGCCCCAAGACTATTATTTTTAGTCTCATTTTTGAAACTAAATCACGAAATCAAACTTGTTTGTGTTGACGATGATTCTGAAGAATATCTTGGTTGTTTAGAAATAATAAAGTAAGCTTAAGTTACACAGTTGCATCCTCTGAATTTCTGCATGACCGACTTACATATATGATCGGGGAAGGTGTAAGCAGTTACGCAATATCATCCTTCTGAGACACCGATCTCTCTCCTTCGCTGTCAAAGCATAATCGTGCACAAATTCTTTCTCGTTCACAATGGACGCGGATCAGTTAATTTTTTACTGTGTTGCACACATTTTTGCTGCGTCGGACAAAAATTTTACTGAGTCGGAACAACAGCCAAAACACAAGTGGAAAACCCTCCTGACTCGTGTATTACGTGTACGTCACACGTAATAAATGATCCTGAATTGAAGAATGTTTGCGCGAAGTAGATAGTTCAACAACAAATGTACTTGGCCGTTCTCACTATTCTCAACTTTGTATACCTTGCCGTTGCTGTCGTACGTGTTGCATTTCGTCGGTTTTATTTTGAAAGACGTTAAGCATGATGACACAAACGTTACTTAACTCCGCACCATCGCACTTTCGCGTGGCCATCGCACTTTGGCGTCCGTAACGTTAACAAACCATCGCACTTTGGCGCAGACCATCGCACTTGGGAGTCTTACAGTTGTATTCATTTTCGAATAAAGATTCTGAAAACGGGTTGCTTTACTGTATTCATTCGGGCTTTTGTGTGAGATTTTTTAAATTCCCAGCGATTTGCTTACACGCATGATGATATTTTAAAGAAATGAACTATGTGTATTCAAAACAAATACCTCTCAAAAATATTTAAAGAAATAACTATCATCTCTTTGCATTCCTGCACACCAAATTATTGTCATCTCTTAATTGCATATTATAGATTGTATCAACTCTTGCATTAGATTATTCATCTTTTGCGAATCATAAAATAGATCAATCCTTGAATTATTCAACTTCTACAAATTGCATGTATCAAAGATGAAGATTACGAACAGTAATAAATCTCATAACTCCTACAAGCAATACAAAATATAGTTGGGTAAACACGAACCCTTGGATATACCAGAGGTGGGATCAAGTGCCTAGGAGAAAGCATCCCCTGTCGACCGGTCACACCCGCCGTAAGCCCTATATCTTAATCAGATAAACAGAGTTATCCATAGTCAAAATCAATGTGCCAAGAACGGCCTAACAATCGGTATGAAATGTATGTGAAATAATGTTTTATCCCTTGAATTTACCCATATTAATCCACTTCTAAGAAATAACCAATACCTGTGTGTGTACCTCTCAAATATTAAACACATACATAAATTCAAAATATAGAGTAAGTACGTTAAAGAATTGCAGTTTCCGATGCGTATCCAGCATCACGAATTAGTGATATCCAAGAAAAAATGGAAAAGCAAAACACCATGTTAAGTGATATTGTAAGTAGCCCTTCAGACGACATGAAAGAAAAACATTTAATTTCACCATTTTGACTCTTCGGGTTCTTTAATAATGCCTTCTTGAATGAAAATATTGCTAGTAATATCCATTCATCTGACAAACAAACTACTATATAAGATTGACAAAGTTGTGACTTACGTTGATGATGAATGTTGGTTTTTCTCTCAGAGTCTTAGGATTTTCATCTTGGGGTTTTTAGAGAGAGTAGTCAAGAAAATACAGCCCCCGCCGTCACCAATAGCACTCAACTCATTCCTCAGCCTTTACTCTGAGGTTTCCCCTCAAATATTTAACTTCATACTCAAGTCACCGTCACCACATTTGAGGTTTACTCATGTTATAATCTTGAGGATATCCTCAAGGATAGCTTCATAGCAACCTTAAAGTTTTCCTCAAGCAAATTCAATGTGGCAGATAGACGTCGCAGAAGCCAAGTCGACTACTCAACTTTTGGAGTGAAAACTCGAAAACAACAGTTTACATTGTCTTGAACACGTGGTTTAAAATGGCATCATTCTAATAGACCTATACAGCATACGGTGGTAAACCTAGCAGAGATGTTCAGGATACGTCACAGACTCTATTTTTCCTACCCTTACATTTATTATGTAAACACAGGAACTTAACAAGATTTTAAAACATGGAATAAAACAATAACCCAATCTAATCCAAATTTGATGTTAGATCAGTTTGCACTCTCGGTACACTAATATCTAACGACAACGCATTGACTGTTGGACTATACTGATAGAAGTGCGGGAATAACATTTATTCCCAGAACCCTCTTCGAGATCAACAATAGACATATACATGTGTAGTTACGTTATGTAGTTATCGGATGAATACTTGCCTTGCGTTTAATTGCGAACGAGATAAAAGACACCACAGAATCGTACACATTTGCTTCAGACTTAAATATTTTATCGAAAATGAATATTAAAGGGAAAGGCAACCCTAACCACATAGTTGCTTTTATGAATAAAGTATCACTTACTGATATCGTAATTGACAGTCTTTAACTACAAAAATCCTTGCTTAACAATTTAATCAATATTAATCTATCATGTATTTTAAATTACCCGCCGCTAAGAGAGTAGCCATTGGAGTTTAATTTATGACGTTACACCGTCTATTCCGGTTTATTTCATCAGCAGCACTGTAAACATGACAAGTCACGAACAGTTAAGTTTGAAGCCGTATATATTTGAGCCCGTTCTTTCGCAAGAAGAAATTGAGAAAAGAAGACGTTTAGTCGAGTCGCATACCAGGCAGACGGTACACGTTCTTCATACAAATGTCTCGAACCTCAACTTGTCATTACGCAAATGATGGATCCACAGTTTACCTAGTCTTTTCTTTCAAATGACTTGGTTGAGTCGGGAATTTCGAAAAATAACCTTTTTTCACATCTCCCCTTCGCATTAGTGTAATTAAGCCAGGCATCGACCTATTTATTCGTAAGATCTACCACATGCACATCTTTGATGATCTCGCAGGTGTTTGGGTTTAGGACCCCCCCCCCCCCCCCCCTCCGAATAAGCTACATAAGTTGATTTAATTAATTTTTTGTTGAAAATATTTCTAATGCATGTCAACAACGTCTTGCATACCCATAAAGTCTAAAATAATTCAAAATAAGCTCTTTTAAAAAATACCCTAGGTCACTGGTTATTATAAGTTCTGTTATAATAACCAGTGAGGGTATTTTTTTTAAAGGACTTATTTTGGACTTTATGGGTATGTAAGACGTTGTTGACATGCATTAGCAATATTTTTGAGAAAAACAAATAGTTAAATTAACTCATGTAGCTTATTCGGAAGGAGGGGGGGGGGGGGTCCTGAACCCAAGCACCTGTGGATGATCTTAGAATCTCATAAAAACCGGAACAGACGGTGTGACGTCAAAATTATTGATTTTTGTGGTCTTGAATACAAAAGAGTTACACATCATGGCAGCCTCTATAGATTGCGGGAATTTCAATTTTTGACGTTTTCAAATTAGTACTGAAGCATATCTAGGCCATATATCAACAGAATTGTATGACAAATCTTTATCATATGATTAATCCTATCATTTGTCATGTAAAAATCTTTTGGGTTGCCTTCCCCTTTAATGGTGAACTAACAATTCAACTGTATGACAAACAGGATTATTCTCCATCGTCAACTTCCCATATTTATGCAGCAATATTCCATTATTACCTGCATATGGTGTTTATATCTCTCAACTAATTCGATACTCTAGAGCTTGTTCTACGTATGATCAGTTTTTAAATCGAGGCAGGCTACTAACAAAAAAGTTGATGATACAGGAGTTTCAACAGTCTTGTTTAAAGTCAGCATTTTGCAAATTCTATGGTCGTTTATATAATGTTCTAGTTTGCCAATACAACCTCTCATTAGGTCAAATGCGGTCTGACTTGTTTCATACCGATTGTTAGGCCGTTCGTGGTACCGGGGTACATTAATTTTGACTACGGATAACTCCGTTTACATGATCAAGATATAAGACTCACCGCGGATATGACCAGTCGACAGGGAAAGCTTACTCCTCCTAGGCACCTGATCCCACCTCTGGTATATCCAGGGGTCCGTGTTTGCCCAACTCTCTGTTTTGTATTGCTTCTAGAAGTTATGAGAATGATCACTGTTTGTTATCTTCAACTTTCATGTTGCATATGGAACATTTAATTTGTAGTTCAACGTGACTTCCTGATAATCAAGTTTTATTTACGGTATAGGTGTAATAAATAAAACACAACTAATGCACGCACTTATTCAATTTTTTTCTCTTAAATTAAAACATGCATTAAAAAGGCTTTTTTCTGTGCAATATTATTCAATTCTTATTTCCCGCACTTGCTCGGAGTTTCATCTAGTAACTCATAAAGCAATGCTTATAAACTGAGTTTCTGTCTTAGTAGGAGAACATCTATTTTCGGAAGAAATCATTATACCTCCACCATGAACTCTATTATCAGAGTGCATGGATAACATTAAACAAACCGGTAATCATTAATTTTTTGGACCCCATATTGAAAAGTTTAAGGAGCAAATTTCATATCAGATCTCAATAAAATGACGTTATCTTTTATGTGGTTGTAAGATTCGTAATATTCAAGAAAATTGGTGAAATGAAGAGTGTAGTGAATCGGTGGACATCCATCTTGAATTGGACGCTGACTAAGTGTAGTAAATCGGTAGACAGTCATCTTGAATTGGACACTAACTAAGCGAGGTTGACTACGTCACCTCGTATAAAGAGAATGTGTGATGACTGGGATTCGAAATAAGTTCTGGATGACGTGGTTGTGTTTGGTAGATGACTAGTGCGTCCTATATAATCGGATATTATGTGTTTCCGGTTATTATTGCAAGATGTCAATGTTAACTGATTTTAAAGAATGATATTTTATCATTTATTTCACATGCATTTTGGTAAAAACATTTTTATTGGATGAAAATGAATTCTTGTAATATTTTTCACACTTATGAAAATGGTTACCGGTTGGTCAGTTATATTTTACAGAACCTGCTATTCCAACGGTCATTTTCCACGAGACTGCGCAGAACGAAGACGTGTTGTATATTGTCGTTGACTTTGACCTGTTGGTGTGACCAGTTTGGGCAGGATATTGCGTTGCTTCCATAAGAACACTAGCATTACCCTATAATCATTCCGAATAAGCTTTGTGAAACCAACTTGTGTGTTACAAATGGCGTCTTGGACAGGGTTGATTAATTGAATATGTTCAACTGATCAATATATAGGGCACACGACGGGTGTGACCCGCCAACAGGGGATACTTACTCCTATGCACCTGATCCCATCATGGGTCCGTTTTGCCTTACTCTTAATTTTGTATTCTTTATAGGACTTATAAGATTCGTCGTTATTCGTTATCTTCATCTTTTCTATTGGAAAAATTTATGCTGTCGATAGAGTAGAGACTCTTGAAGAAACCCAGGAAAACTACACCAACTTCAGAAAAAAATGAAATCATATGAAGAATAGTGTTTATGGAAAAACCTGCATCAGAAATGTGTGAAACGTAAGAGAAAATATCCAAAATACAATGGTCGTCTTGAGAAGGAAACATATCCAAACGTTAATGACTGGATAACAGAAATGCGAGAACACATCAGAGTGTATATATATAAATTGACGATCAGATGGAGTTCAATCACATAACATTTATTTCTCTACAGGCTGTTTCGTGAGGGGATGGTTTCCCCTCACTCGTCGGGAGAAAAATGACATCTAACGAAAAACATCCGCGTGGCTGAGAATACTATTCTCAGCCACGCGGATGTTTTTCGTTAGATGTCATTTTTCTCCCGACGAGTGAGGGGAAACCATCCCCTCACGAAACAGCCTGTAGAGAAATAAATGTTATGTGATTGAACTCCATCTGATCGTCAATTTATGTAGCTCCGTGAGGCCACGTCGAGCACTCTAGAAGATTATATCGGAGATTTATCCCAATATATATATATATATATATATATATATATATATATATATATATGAGTTGCGTCAAGCGAAAAGGGACCTTCGTGACATGCTTAGAATAACGTCACAATCGATCCTAAAAGTAACGTTGTTACAGCCGACAGTTACCGAAAAAAAATCTGAACGCGAAAAAAGAAGAAGTTTTAGCAGAGAAAATACCATGCAGCAAACGCCATGGATAGGCAGGTAATGTATTATATTTAGCTTAATAACACCTAATTAGTCATTTAAATTGTGTTTCACATGTGTCCCCAAAAATTATCCGTTTTCTGCATGGAAGGTAGCATTTGCCTAGTCTGGCTAAATGATTCTTACGTAACAAGGAGTCTACAGTAAGCAGCTTGTGTGTATAGGCCTATAAGTGACATGATGCAAATAATAAATCTGATGTAAACAATGCACAAACCACAGTCGGTGACGATGGAAAGGAAACTAAAAGTACTTGCAATAGGCCTAGTCTTGTATTAAATTTAATTTAATGTTTACAAACAGACGATATTATGTGCACCGACGCGATGTCGGCGCGGCACCGAACATTGCGTTGATGATAAAACATGTAGATCAAGTGTAAGAACGGGAAAACATTCATAATCAATGGATAGACTTATAGAACTATTGAATATAAAGTTTATTAATCAAAAGATTTGACCACAGTTAAATCCTTTATCTATTCTTCTTTTCCTAATGTATTTTATCTTATTTTCTCTTCGATGGTTACAAAGACAATTTGGTTGTGAGGTAGCGTTCTTGACTGCCAAGCGGGCGGTCGGGGTTCAAGTCTCTTGGCGACTGCGCAATTTTTTTTTTATTTTTTTTTTGGAGTACAATTTTTTTTCTAATAATTTATCTTTTTAAGTTCACTCATTATTTTATTTTTCAAAGGTAATATAAACATTATTAGATGTAGTCTTAAGGCCAAAAAATAAATAAATATATATATATATAGGGCCTATATGTTGGTTTCCACTTTCATCTCAAAATTTTTAAGGGTCGGTAGGTATGCAGTGGTTTTTTAATTTTTTATTTTATAGGTTGAATAATTTTCTAATGATTTAGTATTCTACTATGCATAAAATAAATTGATTATTTAGTAATCAAATAAAATTTATATGATGAATCAATACATTTCTTCACTTTCCTGTAAACAAAAACTGTTTCTGTGTTTTGGAATCAGTCTAGTATTAGTGCATAATAAATAACTTGATAAATAAGTCAATAAATAAACTCTTGTTGTAGTGATGACATTTGCAAAATCTGTGAGAATGGGGGAAAAAATGTGTTAGGGTCGGCAGAAATTTTTAGGGTAGGTAGGGAAAGTGGAAGCCAACATATATATATATTTTGGCCTAAGCATTATTTATAGTATCAATTTTCAGAGGATGTTACTCTATCAAATGAATTATTTTTTCACATAATTTAAACAATGATTTCTTTTGAATTGATTTTACATACACTTTAAAATTGCTGTAGTTAAAGCCATTCACAATTTAAAAATCCAAATATATATATTTTAAACGTTATTACTAAATATATGGTGTTGCCAAAAGGAAGCTGATTTTTATAACTATGAAATAGGCCTACTCTAAAATCAACATAAAACAAAAGTAAAAGAATTAGATGAACAAATACACGCATTAGATTGGCAATTTTTTTAACAATCCAATATATCCTAATCACTCTACACATTAATTTTGTATTGACACACACCCAGTAAATAATAATAATAAAAAAATACAGTATGGGGCTGTTGTCTTTTTTGTTTTGTTTTTATTAATAACAATATTTATTCGCCATTCATACCTATCCATGTCAAAGGGTCGAAGACATTACCAGTGTTGATGTGTGATTTCCTATATATTTAATGTTATATACCTGTGGCAGGGAAAATATTCATTATAACATGTTATTTATAGATAGATCATTAAAATTTTGAAAATGAAACGAAATTATTTGTTGCTCCAACATCGAGGATTTAATTTTGATTAGATAGCTCCAGCATTATATCAGCTGACAAATATACTCCGACCTGCAAATGTATTATTTCAATACAATTATTTCATTTTGTGTGAAATTTGATCAAAGAAAATATAAAATATTTCTAATGCAAAAGATTCAAAGGACAATTCGTAGCATGAACAACATATATCATGATACATTGTACTGGCATATTAATGCAGGATTTTAAATTGTTTGGTGATTTTGAACAAAAAATTATGACACATACTAAAAAAAATCTAGAGTAGATATACTGCTTCTTTATATGCTTTATCTTTTACTGTGTGCACTATTTTTTTTTAAACAAAACTTTGATATAAAAATTAATAGATCATACAAATCGAATCTATACCTAATTACATGCTTTAATACCAGCTTTAGACAACTTGATTGACGAATTCCTAACTCGTCATAAATCAATTCCTGAATCTGCACCATTGATGAGGAGAATAGTGATTTGGACATAAGACATTCAATCGACAGAGCTCACAATGAGGATCTCGGTAAGAAAATAAGGAAATTTGGCAAAATCTTTGTACAGAAAACAGCGATGAAAACAGCGTGCAATGGATATAATGTCATGTAGAGTTTGAAAGAAAAAGTATTTTAAAAATCTTGCACATGTGGAGAGAACAGTCTAGGTCATGACAATTCAAAAGAAGTACAAAATTCCATCTTGACTACCAATGAATTATCAAAAGAGAGAGATATGATTATTTTTGGTAAACTTTCAGAGTTTTGGCAGCAGTACACACTTTTTTCAGTATTTTGCAGGACCACAATGGAAACTAGCTATATGCTAATTTGTGTCATCCTGGATAAATAAAGGCTATTATTACAGTGTGAAGTCTTTTTCGGGTCATAGATGTTGTGGGAAGTCCAACATCTTCATCATAAGTATACACTAATGATGCAGACAAATATTCTTGTATTTCTTTAAAACTTAAGTTTGAGTTTTCTTTTATTTGAGCAGTCAAAATTTGAGTAAAATCTCAACCTTAAGTCGAAGTTTCGACATATGAAAGTTTTCTTTGAGAAATCCAGGTGAGATTTCATAAAAGTGGTATGACTGGAAGACATTTACCATTACCTTGAATTTTGCTTCTGAATCATGTCCGTCAAAGGCATACGAAAAATACAACTTACAAGACCTCAAATTTTCATCTCCAGGTTTGCATGGCGGATTGTCTACATATAAATGTCAATATATTTGATGTGATAGTTCCATATAGGGTAGTATTAAGATTCCATATCCATGGTTTACTCGTAATATTTGTACAACTGTCGTTTTGGAATACTTCATAGATCAATCTATACACAGTGAAGCTGTTTGTTAAGAGTGGTGCAGAAGATACACAGAGAAAATTCATTCTGCTGAAGCCCACCTTCGGACCTGAGGACTTAATGCCTGACAATCCTCCGAGCGGATTGCCTTTGGAGCGATGCTACCTGTTCCGCATGGTCCGTGACCCAAACAAGGATACCACGCACTTGTCCAAATGTTGAAGAGTGATGATGGTGGAATTCTGTTGTTGATGATTTACAATACTCATTTTTCTTGTCCATAATTGATCACTATTTCAGAAATCAACTTAGCATTGTTTATATAGTCATTAAAATGGTCACCAGTGGTATAGTCTTTAATTACATTTGATAAAATTCATTTGCATTGAATATTTAAGTCTTTGTTTTCTTTACAATGATGTTCCAACGATATATATAACGTTATCAAATGATTTATAACGTTATCTCAGGATCAATGCATGCATTTCAAATCAGTGTTACTATGGGTTAGGTGTAACGTTCAAGGTAAACTTTGGTATCAAAATAATCAGGACGATATGTGCTTTCAGAAAATAATAAAAACCCAGTTTTGAAAATATTGTCCCGAAGGTCCCTTTTCGCTTGACGCAATATTATATATATATAACACCAGGAAACATACAAATCAGAACAATTTAAAGCTATGGACTGATGAGTGTACTAAGGCATTTGAAACATTAAACGAGACACTTACCGTTACTCCGAGGTGGTTTTTCTGATTTCACATGAAAGTTTACTAGTATTTTGGAGACAGTCTTGAAGGACTCACAAGATGCATTATATAGTAAAGATGTGATTGTCAACGCATCAACGTATCTCAGAGGAAAACGTGGTGAAATAACCTATCATTGGATCAAATGCTGTCTGACGTGTTTCATACCGAATGTTAGGCCATTCTTGGCACACTGATCTTGACTACAGACTACTCCGTTTACCTCATAAAGATATAGGGCTCACGGTAGGTGTGACCGGTCCACAGGAGATGGTTACTCCTCCTAGGCACCTGATCCAACTTCTGGTGTGTCCAGGGGTCTGTGTTTGTCCAACTATCTATTTTGTATTCCGTATAGGAGTTATGAGATTGATCACTATTTCTTATCTTCACCTTTCATATTTCTATGAAATTGGAGCTGTTAACACTCAATTGATCATTTAGTAAAAACTTTCGGGACTACCTCCTGAATCGAAATTTATGGTATACACTGACGGTAATCCACAAGGTCAATCAACGTGTTGATGCAACTACAACGCGTTTGATTGCGGGATTAGCTTAGTTCAACATCTCAGTGAAATACCGTTCTGGAAGGATCAATCGAAATGCAGATGTGCAAAGTCGACGGCCTATTTCATCTGAGGTAGAAAGTGCTGTAAATTACTCAGAGTACTTCATTGGAGACGTTAAATGGAGGCTTGGATAATCTTGTGGGAGCAGTTAATATTCAGTTGCGGTCAGTTTGTGCAACAGCCACACTTCCTGGGTTTATTACAGGCACAGTGGCACTTTCGGGAACATCGTGCGATTCAGGGTGAATAGAGACGTCAAACCGTCGGTGTCTGATTTCAAGCAGAAAAACAAAAATGTCAGAAAACTACTCAACCAAAGAGGCAGACTATTTGTTGAGAATTCTGTGATATTCAGGATGAAACATCAGAGCAGATTCAGCTTTTTCTTCCCGAAGTGCTCAAGAGGAAAGTTTTATAGAGCACTTACAATCATGTTGGTCACCAAGACGTTGAAAGGACATATCTTATGCAAGTGTTACCTCAAATTTTGACCTTAAGATGTAAATTTACCGGGTGCCTTCCTCTCAACATGTGGAACAGATTTATCAGGTTTGGTGATCCTAGCTTATTAATATCCTTTTTATCCCCCAAGGTGCTAATGGATGAAAACACAAAGGGTTGATACATATACACAGAAGCACGTCATCATGTCATGATACCACTATGATGGTTGAATATATATAAAATTTGATTATCTGTTTCTATTTTGTTTTTTGCCCTCAGCATTAACCATGTAAGTTTGATTTTTTTTTTACCTGTATCTACTGTATTTTTATGAAAATTGTGATACTACTTTCTTATATGGTATCATTAGAAAGTTGTTGGTATTATTCATATATATGCATGTGACATCATACATGTTAATTTCTCTGGATTTTGAAATTTTGACAGAGAAATGCACACCCTACATCTTTAGAGAAGAAGATTCGTGGCATCACTGCATACATGCATCTTTCGAAGATACGTCATTACATGGTAGGAGTCTCTGTGGTTTTGAAATAAGATAGAAACACTTAAAATAAAGTCTTCGTTCCAAAAAGAGATAGCAGACAGTTCAGACAAGATATCGTACTAAGTAATTGATA
The DNA here is from genome assembly GCF_947568905.1 of Ostrea edulis. Lineage (NCBI taxonomy): Eukaryota > Metazoa > Mollusca > Bivalvia > Ostreida > Ostreidae > Ostrea > Ostrea edulis. Next base: position 52,126,398 of record NC_079172.1, read on the forward strand.
CTTGTAAATATTCTCATGAATTTGTTATAATTTTTTAAAAAGAAATATATAAATATCGGGTAGAGACATTACAGTCCCATTTGCGCCATCTGCCCAGGTCAAGGGTTTCTGATTCGCTCCGGTATGGAGCAGAGCGGATTTGGGAAGATGCATTTGCGTAAAATCATGAATGACATTTTTATCGGACAGTTATCAAACTTTGCTGCACAGTTGAAGGTTAGGTTTGAATTTTGCGAAAATGATATATTTCTAAAGTTGAAAAATCTTGTTAAAAAATCACAATATTTTTTTCCGGACCATACAACATGTTATTTTTTTCTACAAAACGGTACTACAAGAAGTGGAAGAAACTATTTTTAAACCAATCAACCATGTACAAAAACATTGAGTCTAGCTCCTCCCTTCGGTATTATAACGCATGCGCACAGAAGGAAATCGTCCAAGTGAGAAAAACGCATACGACAGGTAGACCCAGAATTTTCATATTTAGTGAGAAAATGAGTAAAAATATCGAGCGTGAACTACAATTTACTTATACGATCAGTATGTCTGTTGGGTAAACAAGAGCTAGTAGAAGCACACGGGACTTGCGAAGGTACGGGTTGATAAACTAGGCCTAGTACGTCACAAATCTCAACACGTGTAAATGATTTTAAAAACACTGTTAGGTTAAGTGAGGGTTATCATTCAAATAATGATTAATAAATGCAATAATAGTTAAATAATTTTTAATTATAAGAAGAATGGAATAATCCCATAATTCAAACGGAAAACATTTCCAATCATGGGATTATCATTTTATCGACAAGTGTTTCAAAAAACAAACGATCAAGATGTGAAAATTAACTGTAGTTCTCTTTAAATATTTTATCTCAAGGTGCGCGTTTTTAATTTTGTTGTTGATTTAATGGTCATTTTGTTGGTTAAACATCATGACACAAAGAGATAAATGAAAACAAATTTTATTCTTTTTGTTCGTTACAGCCCAACAGGAATCTATCCGTAGATGTTTTGTCCATAATACTGTTGAGCACCACCAACTCCAGTTAAACCTCCACTACTAGGGACTAGCTGTGAAAGAAGGTACACCCCTACCCCAGCAAGCGCCAGCGCACTGATAGCATTATTGTTTGAAGAGGAAGTGGAAGCGGTTGCAGTGGAATCTATAAAAAAAAATAGGTCAATATATCAACATTAGAGATAAATAAATATGTACATTAAAATATACAATATATATACCATGAAAAAGTAAAATGACGAACAGTGATCAATCTTTAAATAAAAATCCTATATAGAATATATGACCTGATGACAGACAGAATTTTCTAAATGCTGACTTTAAGCGAGATTGTTGAAACCCTTGTTATATCAACTTTTTCGTTAGTAGCCTGCCTCAATAAAAATATTGATTATACGAGAGATCATAAGCAAAGTGATAATAGGATACATAAATATGGGAAATTGAAGACGGAGAATCTGAACATAGGAAGTGGAAGTGTTTTACATCTAGATGGCGAATGACTAGAATCCCAAGGTCATTTCTCAAAGTCCTATCTAATCTGCATATTTTCAAAAGAATGAAACCCTTTTCTGAATCCTTGGACCCGATACTTGTTTCAGATGTACCTTGAGTCTGACATTTATCTCCAGAGTAACCAGAATAACAAACGCAGACACCAGTCGTCTTTTTGTTGGTAATGTCTATAGTATCGAGCAGACAAAAGCCATTGGCTGTGGCTGTGCATTTTGTTGAAGCACCAGGAGCAGTCGCGGGGATGTCACAAGCGCTTCCACCATAGGCAGCCATCGTCAGTTTGGTTCCTGTTTATGGAAGAAATATTTCTAGAAAAAAAGTTAATATTATGAAAATTGACTGAATCATAGTTTTCGACAAATCTAAATATAATTCTTATGAGCCCACATGCCTGTGAAAGTTGTTTTTCATTTCAATTTATTTAGGGAATGTTACATTAAAGCAGATGTAATCAGTATTATATCAAAAGCTAATAAATTCCACATAAATACAATTTACCCAGAAGAAAAACCAGGGGGATTCCCAGCAACACAACAACCACGTGTCTCATGTCAGCAATGGGTTATCTGAAAAATTAAAAAAAACAACTTAAAGCAGTAACATTCTTTTCAAAATATGATATCTCTTTTCATGAATCTTTGAAATACAATTTGATAATTGAAATAAATGCATTGCGCAGCGTGTGTTTGTGTAGCAACTAATGATTAAGATAAGATATTAAAGTAGGATCTGTCGAAATTTAATTTCAAAGAAAATATTAAATTGCAGTATATATACATGTACTACTATCATTAAAGACAAAACACTGATTGGGGTAGATTTTTGTACAAGTCGTGCCGAAAGTATCACATGAATTACCCCAATCCAGTCTTTCGTCTTCATAAATATTAGTATACGACCACTGTATTATTTGTATATATTTGTAAATATTTTGTATTTATAACCGATGAGCTGTATAGCTTAAGGAAATAAAAGAAGAACGGGGTATACGACCACTGATTTTGAGCAGATCCTATAAACTACAAACACTTGAACAAAATCAATGTCTTTTAAAAGCCACCACTGGCACGGGATGTCTCCATTACTCTGCACCGCTAAGAAGTTTTGACTAATGAAATTCATCGTGACATATCCCACAGTTCTAATTAAGGATTACAATTAAATTTCGTTCTATACAAATGGAATCCATATACAGTATTGAAATATTTTGAAATACGAATGGTATATATATTACAATACAAAAGGAAATCATACAAATAAATAACGAATGCAGATTACAAATGAAAAACTCAATCATACAAAAAAAATATGAAATACAAAAGGAAAATAGAAAATCATAAGAATACAAATATTGAATAACTTTTAAATTGATGACTTAACAACGATGCTGATTGGAAGAAATATTCGTTTGATTTCTTAGTCCCAAAAAAATCGTCCGGAGTTCATCTGCACTAAGCACGTGGGACTACTTTTCTCTGGAATGCGTCTTCCCCGTTCAAATCTTAGCGCTATTTATAGAACGGGAATCTCCACACAAGTACTGTAAACGAACTGTATTCGTTTCATTTTTTCCCATTGCTTACCAAAAATAAACACAACCAAAGATATGAATAAAATACAAATATAATTTAAAGAAACAACACATAGTGATGACGTGGCAGAATAGTCAACTTGATGACGTAGGACACTGACTGATGAAAGTAGACATATTACACGAGTTCACGGTATGTAGACTACGTATCGTCTGCTTTACGAGTTCGATAACATGACAGAGCAAACCGCGACTTTTGATCTGGAATCTTCGCTAGCCAAAGGTGTACGATCCGCTCCGCTCCTCTACAACCCTTGGCTGTGTTAGGACGATTTTCGTGTCAACAATATCCTGCATATGACTGGATGCAGGCCAATTCCCCAGTGTCTAACCAAATAGCGTGCTACGTTACACCACGTGCAAGAGATGGAATGCGTAAACAATTAATCATTGTCTTCAAAACACTTCCATTTAATCAGATTTTTATAGAGTCTCCATACAACATGGCAGTGTGTAGACAGTGCTATGAGGCTTTGCATATAACATCGTGTAACTCACTGGGCGCAGCTATTTTTATTTTAAAAACACACAAAGTGTAGTTGAAAAACGCATTTTCATTGGTTGAAAATGATGTAATCCAAACAGAGTTTGTTTTCTCCATCCGCTAGAGGACGTCACTCAAAGCTACGAAAATCGTGCTAACACAAACAAGGGTGGTGGAGAAGCGGAGCAGATCGTAAACTCTTGGCTAGCGAAGATGTTGATCTGGGAGATATTTATGAAATTGAACTGCGTTATAAGGGGCTTAACAAGGACGATTTAGATGAAGAAGTGTTGATCTTTTTACTTGATATTGAAATGTAGCCGAGTCGCATTCCACCGTTCCTATATCACAACCAGTGTTCAACGTCTCCAACACAATGCAGCATATATCCAGTCACCGCTTGTTCTCTTCTTTTTATATCTAATTCAATTTTTAACCAGTGCACTTTTAATTCGGCGTATAATCCATTTAATTCCGCACAGTAACTGTACGTGTACCTGACCTGAACGCACAGCCAGTTTAGTTGTTTTCATTGTTACGTATATGTATTCCTAAGCGCCATTTCAAAAACGTTAATCCAAGCTTTATGATCAGAGAAACTATTTGTTTTTCTATTTCAAAAATATAATTAAATGATAAGAAATAAAACTTATAATTCTTGATTTGACACATGTATCAAACGAAAACTTGGACTGAAAACCTTTTCATCAATGCGCTACGCAAAACAAGAGTCCCGTGGGGATCCGGATTAGAATAGGTCCTCAGTACCCCTTGCTTGTCGCAATGGTGACGTCTCGATATGAGTGAGATATTCTCGAGAGAGACGTTAAACAATATACAATCAATTAATCAAAACAAGGAATCATAAGTTTCATTTCTTAAAGAGGCACTACCGCTCATTTTGCGCAAAAATCATGAAATGACAATTTTCCCAGCGCTTTCTCTGTTGCATTGTTGAAAGTATGAACTTCACGAAAATAACACTTATCTAAAGTTAAAAATTATCGTTTTAACGTAAAAATTAATACTTTTTGATGGCCTATACAAAAAATATCGAGTCTCCTCCTTTTAGTCTTCAGACGCATGCGCATAGACAGTAAACAGTGCAGCATGTCGTCCAGTGAGAGAAAGTGTAGTTGATAGATCTAGCATTTTGACAGATTCTGTGAGAAAAGAGGTAAAAATAGAATGAGATAAAACTAATGCGTGAAATAAAATTTACCTAGGGATCAGTATGACCGTTGCAAAAGAGAGAGAGCTCGGAGAAACTCGCATGTAACTCAGTGGCGGATCTAGGATTTCCGAAGAGGGGTGTGAAAGTCAAAGTTTAGCCAAAGTAATCGACCATTCGGGTGCAAGATTTTGATTTTCCTTCACAATCTGTGGCGTAAAAAGGGAGGGGGGATACTGGCCCCCTAAATCTGCCATTGAGACTAGCTGCGAAGACACTACGTTTAAAAGTAAGTACGTTTTTATCTGAACACGACACGTGTTAGTTGTAAAAACATCGATTAACAGCTGGTCAATGGGAACATGGAAGGGTTTCTGTTGAAATAATTATTTATAATTAGTTATTATAAGGAGCAGGGAATAATCTTATGTACTTGAAAGGTGAGTGTGGACCCCCTTGAAGGGGAATTTAGATAATTTCCTACACAACACCTTTGTTGTCATTCAAAACCACGTGATGTAAATAAGCATTCAAAAGTCCGAGTCAGCATGAAGAAACCTTTGAATTCCGGACGATCTTCAACGCGCAGTTGAGAGTAAATTGATGCATCCCAAATGTTCAAAATTGTCAGTATCGATGTGAATTTTATCATTTTATCAATATATGGTTTAAAAAACACTTCATTAAAATGTGGAAAATGAGCTGTAGTGTCTCTTTAAAGAAAATATAGAATACAATTGACAATTATACAATGCAAATGGCGAAATATACAATACAAATAAAAATGATAGAATATAAATGGAATATATCGAATATTGAAATGTACGATGGTATACAGCTCGGAGGTCAATGAATATTGTATTTTGTTTCCCAGGTACATGTAGCTAAAGCATCGTATTGATGGAGAACATGGCAATGACTGGTTTATTTTATGAATGAATAATTCAAAACATAGAACTCGGCCTCTAGACCTTTCTAAACGATACCTGGTCGGCCATTTTTTGTTTACAGCTAGATTGCAAGACCCAGTAAAAATGATTTGAGAGGGGATTCTTTTATTGGGCGTATCTATTTTGAGATTCCCAATTTTTTTTATCTAATGTTTGTTAGATCTCATGATCAACCAATCAGAAAGCTTGAAATTCTTCAATCATATACTAAAGATCTTGAGCTTGGTTAAGCTTGTATTTATATTATCTTGGAATGAATTCTATCGCGTAAAGATTGAATTAAAGATATCGAAATAATTATCTATTTCTATGATTCAGTGACTCACTCATTACATGCATGCACAGTGTTAATTATATCATTAAATCGAATGGATGACATCCATTGTATTAATTATCGCAATACATGTAATTAAATTATTCTTCTCTGTAATCTTTTGCTGGATCATCACCCTCTATAAACCTGAAGATCGATAACTGGCATTCTTTAAATGCACCCTGTAATTGAATTAATGATATGATATATTCTTTTAAAGCGTTCGAAATTGATTTAATGATATAATATATTCTTTTAATGTGCCCAATAATTTAATTAATGATATAGTTTATTCTCTGCCGTCATGTAATGATTTATAATTATGGAGAGAGAGAAGAGAGAGAGAGAGAGAGAGAGAGAGAGAGAGAGAGAGAGAGAGAGAGAGAGAGAGAGTAAACTTTGAATTCTTACTATCAATAATTCAATTTACATCACTTTTGTTAATGCACCCTTTAATTGAGTCATTGAGCTCGTTAACAGATTATAGATAGCGTTATTTCCAGGGTAGCTTGTATAACGATGATAGAATTAATCAATCAAAATTACTAGTGAGCCCAATAAACCAATGTTAAATAAAATCAAAGACACTAATATATGAACTAAATCACATTTCCTATTGAATTACTACACTTATTAGTTATCTTTCATTTAAGGTTGATCGATCCTCATGTGACGTCATAGGTTTTTGCAAAAATCTTAATAAATTAAACTTTGCGCATGATAGAAATATATCTTTTTGAGGAGTATTATTCACTGCATATAATAAAAAATCTGGTATACTCTTAATACTGAAAAAGTTTATATTTTCCATAGATAATCAATTATTTATGATTTTAAAAATGTTGTCAAGGGCAATAACTCGTGTGCTGGAATTTCCTCAACTGGATGTCTATTATACATTGGTTTCCCTAATATCCATGATTAATCTATACATATTTATGAATTAGCAGTTCTTTTAAAACTGTTGATATTTAAATTTTGTCATTTCAACAAGTTTTTATCTATTTTTATTATTCTGTTTAACGAAAATGTGTGTTTTCTAATGTTGATATACTTCTGTTTTTGTATGTCTGACATCTTTAAAAAGGTGGCAACATATACGTTTTCTTTGGTTATTAATTGAATTAAACTATATTGAGTGGAAATTAATAAAGTTTTTCCACTTTTAACCATTAATATTGATAAGTGACATGAGGATGGAGCTACCTTAATGTATTCTAAATCTCTTTCCTGTAGTACATATATTTAAAAGTAATTATCGACAATCATGGGTGTCAAGAATTGCATTTTGAGAAACAAATCTGAATGAAATTCTTCATGCAAAACCATGTGGCCTATGAATATAATTATTTAACAACAGTATATGAACCCACAGTGCAAGTATGTGAGCCGGTAACATTTATGCAAAATTACACTTTAACACCGAGAAAAAAAATGAAGAAAGAAAAATGGTGTTGTACTTACAAATAGAAGAAAACCTTTATAAATATTCTTTGATACCTCTTACCGATAAAAAAAGATATCTCCTTGTAAAGCATATAGCTGTGTATATATAGCAAAAATAAAACATTTATTTTATACGGCTTGTAATCAGAATTCATCAAATTATGAAACACTTGCTGTACTTCGTTATTGAGGAAATGTGTTATTTAACCATGCTTACAACTGACTTTTATAGGGTATAGTATTAGTTATCGTAATGTCCTTAGTCAGTTGTCACACATCCGGCTGTAAAATGCAAGCGATGTCCAAAAGACATGTACCTAGGTTGGCCTGCAGAATATCTTTCGAATAAATTACGAGTCTTTGTGAAAATTGCTGTGTGTATCTTGTAGATTGTTCACCAATTTTGTAGATATATAACCTAAAAATTCCACAAATAATCAAAAAACGAACTGTGACACTATCGTGACAATAAGCGATAGTGTGAATGTCACCATAAAGTGCACTAAAGCTGCCATGAATTCATAATAAGCGATAGTGTGAATGTCACCATAAAGTGCACTAAAGCTGCCATGAATTCATAATAAGCGATAGTGTGAATGTCACCATAAAGTGCACTAAAGCTGCCATGAATTCATAACTTTACTAGAATTCTCAGTGTCCGTCATATTTCTCTTTATCTCCACGATATTAGTTGATTAATGGACTGGTCAATATTTATTGGGGGGTTGGGACCGGTGCAAAATGCAATAGGACACACATTTATTTTGACTTACATACTGATAGGACTCCAACTTTTTTATTTTCTACACTCATAGGCCAGATATATTTTTTGCAAACGTATCAATGAACAAAAAATATTACAAAGTATTTCAATCTTTTAATTCAACTATCTTTTATACAATAATGCTGAATTGTGTGCATGCTTTATTTCGTGTCCAAGTTGAATATACTAGAGACAATTTGCAATAAAATACTGGACCTTTGAAAAGTTTTAAAATTAAAACATGTACTTAAAAATCCCAAAAGAAGTATTCAGCTGTGAATAAAATTGCAAAAATTACATGTAAGTTTTGCATGGAGTATGGATTTCAATCATAGAAAATAAAAATGGTATATCATGTTGGACATAACTTGAAAGATACAGACCAGAATTTAACTAAAGTCTAAACACATATTTAATAATTTGATAGTTTGCCATTACAACCTATCATTGGGTGAAATGCTGTCTGAATTGTTTCATACCGAGCGTTAGACCGTTCTTAGTGGCACACTGATTTTGACTATGGATAACCCTGTTTACCTGACCAAGATGTAGGGCTCACGGAGGGTGTGACCGGTCGACAGGGGGTGCTTTCTCCTCCTAGGCACATGATCCCACCTCTGGTATATCCAGGGGCCCGTGTTTGCCCAACTTCCTATTTTGTATTGCTTATAGGAGTTATGAGATCACTGAAGAGACATTATTTGTCGAAATGCGCATCTGGTGCATCAAGATTGGTACCGAATAAGTTTTACATTGATCACTGTTCGTTATCTTCACCTTTCAAAGAGAATACTGAGATGTGAAAAATACTTCTTCTTACAGAAATTAAAATAAGATGGAGAAGCATTTATTGGTTGTTTTTTTGTAGAGAGTGGGTTAAATCATGCAAATTTTGAGAAAAATCAACATAAATTGTTAGTTGAATTCCAATATCCATATAAATTTCTAGACACTTTAGTGATTAAAATAAATGTAATTCTTTTTTAAATTTCCATCATTTGTACAGTTATTACAAATCTGTATATAAGGTACCCTTAGCTACCAATTCTATTACATAGCAACCAATAAATATCTTTAGTTTTGAATTAAAAAAAGGACACATATTCAAATTCTTAAATAATTAGCATACCCTTAATTAGTTTTTAGTGAATTTGATAAACAAAAAAATAAAAGGTTTCCTTCGTAACCGATCTTACTACGTAGCAACATATAAAAGAGCTTTTCATAAATACATTCACAAATATGCGATTCATATCATATCATAATTTCAATGAGAATAATTATATTAGTAATTACAATAAATGTATTTCTTTTTAAAGTTTTTATCATTTGACTGTTATTAAAAATCAAAATGCAAAAAAACTTTATATAAGGAACCCTTATTTACCAATTCTATTACATCATAGCAACCAATAAAAGAGTCTGGAATCTAAAAAAAAAAAAATGGGGGGGGGGTACTGCTTTAACATATAGTATAACACATATTCAAATTCTTAGATAATTAGCACACACCTTTATTAGTTTTTAGTGAGTTTGAAAAACAAAACTTTAAAGGGTTTCCTTAGCAGCCAATCTTACTACATACGTTAAAAAAAAATAAGAGGCTATTCATAAATACACTGTCAGAATACACATGTCGAAAATATGCGATTCTAAAATCATATTTCGAATGACAATTATAATACAGCAATGGGAAAAATGCCAAAATTGTTTTTAAACTTCTCACTATTCAAATCTTAAAAGTACATGTACTGCTTAATTCATTGATCAGAGGTTTTGCAGGGTTTTTTTGAAATTTGGGAATCATGTAGGTGCATATATTATACATGTACATACAATTTCTAGACACGAGTGCATGGTTTTGATGAGAGAGATTTCAGACATTTTTATTGACTGATATCATAATACGTTATTTATTTCTCAGTTGCACGCCAATAAACAGTTTATTTAAGTTGTGATATTTAAGCAGAATAGAGTTTCAAAGTAAGGGATTACCAGCATATATTTGGAATACACTAAGTGTTTCTTTGTTTCTAAGATTATGATTAAAACTTAAAAAAAAAAAAATATAATCTACCACGGTTATTGCAAAGATCAAAGGAATGCCACGGTCATTATTCTGCGATATACCTTCATACACAATAACTGATTATGAGAGAAATGATACGCATCTCGCTTGCACTTCGTGTTTTGCTAATACAACAATAAAGTCGATAACTGATTCAATTTCAAAATCATTAAAATTTAGCAATATATGTTGCAAAACAAATTTCAAAACGACTGAAGAACATTTGTCATTCAATATAAATCAATCGTCTGCATTCCGAGATCCATATACATTTAAAAATTGCGATGCACAAACAATGTAACCCTCCTCCAGATACAGTATGTGTAGTTTCCTTGGACTGTGTTGATATAATCCGTCAACATCAAGCTAAATACTTATAATACTTTTCAAAATTGATGCACTGACGAATTAACATATTCCAGGCATGTGTAGTTTTCTTGGATTGTGTATTTAAACCAGATCTAGTACATGTATACCGCTACCATCTCACCTTTTTCGTCGGCTAAACACATATATCGTCGACTGCCCTATTTCGGTGACTGACCAGAATCGGTGACCTTTTGTTTACGTGTGCGTGTTGTCGTTTCTGGGTGTAGCTGGCGTCATCAATTTCGCCGTAGTGCTTGAAAACATATATAGAGCACGTCTTCAATTTCCCCCCGAATATGAACTACTAGAAGAAGAGTATGCAAAAAATCAACACGAGCACCCCAAAAATAAGCCCATTTACTTATTACTTTTTCAAGCAAACTTTCAAATTGATGTAAAGTATACCAAAAGTCTAGAATTCTACACTATGTTAATTATTTTATTCATTGACGTTTAGTTGCACATTCCTCCTGTATAAACGTTTTTACAGTAACAAACTCCTGGCAAACCTATATTAACAATGGTCACCGAAATCGGTGACGTCACCGTTTTAGGACCACAAAGTGACGTTTTTTGTTACGAAAATATATTCAATTAACGTACCAATGAATTTGGAATTTTTGGATGAAAGAAAAGGAATTTCATTACTTTAAAGGTAGGTGTGTAATTTATTTATTTAATCCAAGTGATTAATGAGAAAATCGCGGTTTATCACTAAGGTCACCGAAACTGGTTAGTCGACGATACATGTAGCCCTAGTCCGTTTCAGAAACTGTCATGACGTCACGGTGACCTAATTCGTAGCTGTATAAGTAAACGATCAGCTGTGTATTTCTGAGCCGTAGTAGAGTGGAAATAAAGTTCTTGATTTCGTGTATGATGTAGAGTAGCCTCCTTGGTCTCGAAATGTTGTTTGAAATATAAAACAACATTTCTCGATCTCGGGGGTTATCCTGCAACATACATGAAAACGTGACCTCTATTTTTTAATCATACCACACGTGGAAAGTACACGACTCCTCGTATATATACACAAGAAGTTGGTACTGCGATTAGAGAATAACATCGATGTAAATTTCATATTCAACACTGATCAATTTCTAAGACTATTTTTCCGCTATTGTAAAAAGAAATTATCTATTGATGACCGTTAGTTTACTGTTAAACTGAAAGTGTCATTATGTAAAAATCTGCTATTGTGATAGCTTTGTATGTAACTCTAACCACAGTCATTAAGAAAATTATATTAAGTTGATTACATTGAATATATAACATATTATATATATAAATCAGTTTTTGTACGGGAAGACAATAATGTAATTTTGCTTCATTCAGAAGCTCTGGATAGGTTTTCTAACACAAAAATTAATTACAAAAGTTTATAAACCTTATTTTTTCTGTCACCGAAATAGTAAATCACAATTTTGCAACAAAATAATTCGACACCAAAATGAGAGCTAGTATTGCCTTAAATTTACGAAACATCATTAACGAATATACCACTCAGGAAAATCCCATACACGTGGTTTAATGATGTTGTAACATACTTTCAGGCTTGGGGGTAATTCATTTACAAACATTTTGATACCGTACATCTAGCTCCATGATAATAAACTACAAATAGACATATGCAGAATTTCAAATGGAGATATTGATACCTAGTGGATTCATGCTGAGGTTTTATATAAGAAAATATTTTTCCGTTTTGAAAATACACGAGGGTATGAAATGTAACACTTCACGCCGGTGAATTTCATGGTACGCGTTAAAATGCATTAAATTTCGAGAATAAAATTTATTTCTTATACCATTTCTGTCGGAATCCACAGTCGTTGAATTAAACGTACATTGTACTATATAGTATAAGAGTCATAAAGCCCCCCCCCCCCCCCCCTCATTGCATCACATTCATGAAGAAATTGCTATCATTACAAATGGTAATGATATCAAAGGCAAAAACATTAGAAATATAATTATTTCAGAAAATTTCATTTTTGAATTCAGAAAATTCACGAAAACATGAACTGCGATGCTTTACGCCAGCATGCTTAATATAGCGCGTTAGTATTTCATGAAAAGTGTCCTGGCGTGAACCGTTGCTGTTCATGCCCTCATGACCGGAGGTTTTATTGAGAGGGGTATAAGACCGCTTTTAGTTCATTATATCATAAATTGAAAACAATATAGAAAATGAATTCATTGGGCATGGCTTGTTGTGATACATGCAGCAACAAAATGAATTCGGGTGTCATGACCTGTAATGATAAAGTCACGGACAACAAACGAAATTCAGTTGCAGTTTGTAGTGGTTCATGCACTAAAAGCAAGTGTTCTTGTTCAGCAAGATAAAAATGAACGTGAGAGTAGTACAACACACATGACCTTATTCAGCTCCACTGATAATTTGTCACGCTTGGGTACAATGCGCCTCTATTCTTTATTGAGCTATGTTTGCCTTATAATTAAAACAGTGTACACATAATACTCACTTCTTGAAAATGATTTGATATTTACGGTGTAAAAGTCCAACCTTTAAACCCGAAATCTATCTAAGTCTTATAGCATTTGTAGATTTAAGAATATACTCAAACGACAGAAAAAGTTTTATTCATTGAAATAACATCATAATTCCATTTCACCCTGATGTTGCTTGTCTGACATAGAGCGCCTCCTGTGGTGTGATGGCAGAGGAACCGTAACCAGATGACAGCTGTGACAGGAAATAAGCCGCCAATCCACCAAGTGCTAAAACTCCAAAAACACTGTTACTAGACGAAGTTGCGGTAGATGTTGTGGGTGAGGCAGCTGAAATAAAAACGTATATACTAATAGCTGGATAGCTAGTGCTTTATACAAAATTGTGTATTCTTTATAATCATCTCCTTTACATGATTTAAAACACAAAAGTGAGGCACACAATTTAAAAGGGAGGAGGAACAGACGCAAATAAAGAAGAAGGGAGATGAGGGAGGAAGGAGTGATGGAAGAGAAAAGATGAAACAAAAGGAAAAGTGATGGATGAGGTCATATGATAGGGAGAGGAGAGCGTTGGATGCGGAGTGATGAAAGGGATGGAGGAGCAATAGATGAGGAAAGATGAAAGGGAGAGAGGAGTGCTGGATGAGAAAAGATGAAAAAGCGGTATAAATGATGGATGAAAAGAGATGAAAAGGGGGTAGAATTTATGGATGAGGAGAAATGAAAAAGTGGTATTAGTGATGGATGAGGAGAAATGAAAAAGGGATTTAAGTGATGGATGGGGAGAGTGATGGATGAGGAGAGATGAAATGGGGATAATGGGTGATGGATGAGGGAGATGAAATAGGGGAGGATGGATGACAAGAGATGAAAGGGGGAGGATGAACAATGGATGACGAGAGATGAAAGGTGGAGGAGAAATGGATGAGGAGAGATGAAAGGGAAGAATGAGTAATGGATGCCAAGAGATGAAAGGGAGGGAGAGGTGATGGTTGAGGAGATGAAAAAGGGGTAGAAATGGTGGATGAGGAGAAATGAAAAAGGGGTAGAAGTGATGGATAAGGAGAGATGAAAAAGGGAAAGAAATGATGGATGAGGATAGATTAAAAAGGGGTAGAAATGAATGAGGAGAGATGAAAAAGAAGTAGAAGTGAAGGATGATGAGAGATGAAGGGAGTGAGGCGTGATGGATGAAGAGAGATAAAATGGGGAGGATGAGGAAAGGGCGGGAGGGGTGATGGATGACAAGAAATGATAAGAATGAGAGAAGTAAGATGAGGAGAATGAAGGGTCGAGAAGTTAAGGAAGGGTGGAAGAAGGATCTCCTAATACATGCAGGTGTTAGAAAATTATGAATATTGCATCACATGAAACTCAGTCACAATGGCTCAGACTTGAAACGCAGTATTAAGTCTTCCCCGGAAGACATGTGTCGCCTGCTAGTTCATTCTATATGTAATATATCACGTATAATGTTGAAAAAGTAAATTATTGAAATGGTGTTTGTCACTAAACAGGAAGTTGATAAGCGACAGATTCGAAAATGTCTTACACAATACAGTTGGCCACAGTGATGCTCTGTGCCAAATATCAGGGAGTTGCCCCATGTGGTTCTTGAAAAAACTGTGACAGAAATTTTTTTGCTGTAAAAAATTCTAAGTCCCGGCAAACAGGAAGTTGATAAGCGACAGATTCGAAAATGTCTTACACAATACAGTTGGCCACAGTGATGCTCTGTGCCAAATATCAGGAAGTTGCCCCCTGTGGTTCTTGAAAAAACTGTGACAGAAATTTTTTTGCTGTAAAAAATTCTAAGTCCCGGCAAACAGGAAGTTGATAAGCGACATATTCGAAAATGTCTTACACAATACAGTTGGCCACAGTGATGCTCTGTGCCAAATATCAGGGAGTTGCCCCATGTGGTTCTTGAGAAAACTGTGACAGAAATTTTTTGTGACGACAACGACGCCAGACGACGACGCAGGACGACGGATAGTGATCCCTATATGTCGCCACTGCGTAACGCAGGCGACACAATTACTCATATTACGTCATAAATACCGGAAATGATGTAACTGATGTACTCTTACTTTGACATTTGTCTCCAGTGTAACCTGAGTAACATACACAGACTCCTGTCGTGGCTTTGTTAGCGATGTCAATCGTGTCCATCAGACAGAACCCGTTGCTAGTGGCTGTGCACTTTGTGGAGGCGCCAGGTTGAGTACCTGGGATGTCGCAGGCACTTCCGCCGAAAGCAGCCGCCGCCAATTTGACATCTATGGGAAAAAAAATCAAGTGACACGTCGTTCATTAGTCCTTAGTAATTTAATGTGACACATGGGTAATGATTTGAAACAATGCGTATATGTGACTTATCTTATTGATTTACAGTAAAATTACTAAAATTACTTGAAATGTCATGTGTCAATCTAGCACATATGCCCCATCCGTGAAACTAATAAGAGTATATATAGGCAATACATTATCAATTGCAACATACATGAAAAGACAGGTTTTGTAACTTATCACATTCACACCCGAAAACCCAGGTCAACAACTGCCGTGGATTTCGCGAACAAATCTCAAACAATTTCAGACTTACATTATGCAAGTCCAACTTTCGACTTAAGTTTCTTTCAAGAAATCTAGGCCAGATTTTCTAGAATAATTTAATAAGGTAGGCCTTATGTCAATATCAGCAAAACTTGCTTTGCATGGTGCTCTTACATGTATTATAAACAAAAACAACCAAAACTCGTTAGTTCATGAGCTCTTCATTAAGTACACTGGGTAGTAAACATAGCGGGAAAATCCACGGATAGGGACAATATATATTCTTCGGCCATTTTATAGCGGGACAATACATGTGCTATATTTCCGGTCATTTTATAGCGGGACAATATATGTACTAAATTCCCCGGTCATTTTATAGTGGGGCAGTACATGTACTATATTCCCCGGCCATTCTATAGTGGGATAATACATGTATTATATTCCCCGGCCATTTTATAGTGGGACAATACATGTACTAAAATCCCCGGTCATTTTATAGCGGGATAATACATGTACTATATTCCCCGGCCATTCTATAGTGGGATAATACATGTATTATATTCCCCGGCCATTTTATAGTGGGATAATACATGTATTATATTCCCCGGCCATTTTATAGTGGGACAATACATGTATTATATTCCCCGGCCATTTTATAGCCGGACTTAAAAGTTCAAAGCTGATTCTTTGAAACTAATTTTTTGTCTTTCTAATAGTTACACGTGAATTTTACCAAGGAAGAAAATCAGAATGGTCAACAGCAAACTACTAACAAAGACTTTGCCATTCCCGCGGGAAAACCTGCAAGAAATAAATCAGATTCAATATGGATGGCAATTCAGATTGATTTAAAATAATGCAGACTAATTATCAAATTACATGAACTGTGATTATTTTTAGCAATACATGTAGTAAAATGAGTTTGAAAATGGTTAATATGCAGTTAATTTTCTGTGTTCATTAAGGGACGAATGTATTGTAAAAATCTTTGAAATTACATTTCAGTATTATACATATTTCACCCTATTATAAAAAAGGAAACCTATTTTACAGTTTAAGGATGTACTCTACATCGTCACAATGGCTGACTTCCTTTCAAAACATGGATGAAAATATAAATATCAGCAATATTTGTCTATTCATTTAAAAAATAATCGCCTAGCCGAGTATCTCAGGTTAGGACATCGCCTGATAAACTGTAGATCGCGAGTTTGAGTCCAGCAGGGGTTTCAATTTCCCCCCAGATTGCTTTCTACTAAACCTGCATTTTTGACTAAATAAAGTAAATTTGAAAGTTTGCAATATCAAAATATTGTTGTACATATCCTCCACTTTTCATCCATATCAAATTTCTCTGGTGTGGCATACCTACTTAAACAAACTATTTCAATTAAAATTTTGAGTGTAAATAGTTAAAAGTTTTACTTACATATTTAGAATTTTCTTCCGTAACCTTTATCCCAGAAAGCTCTGGAAATTCATTCATTCATCTGCCTCGCATATGTATTTCTAACACACAGTGCCTCACATATATATACACATATATATACACACAATAAAACCACGAGTATTACACCATATCAGTAATAACGGCATGTCTTGTGAAGTACATCAAATAATTACGTTTTTATATTCTGTGTTATCGATGAATTACTAGGATTATACTTTGATGACGTAAACTGAATTCCGAGCGGGTACTCCATGATATAAAGATTTTTTTTTTCGGACTGATGCATTTATATCCCTATCAAAATGCCAAGGACCCTTGAGGTTCGCGATGGGAGCTTCTTAATGGTAAATTTCGTATGCCAAATGTTACTGAATAATTCAGAATATATGTTAATAGCCGTTCGATGAAATTGAAATTAGTACTTCAACAATATTTTTAACTGATATTCTTGTATACATATTGCCATTCTAGGATCACTGTCAGCACCCTTAAGTGACAGACGAATTACTTCACCAATGATACTTCCGGTAATGGCGACGGCGGTAATCCTTAATAGATTGACAAATGTAAGAGTAACTCACCATACTTTGCCAATGAACAGAAGTTGTCTTAGATTGATTGAATATTGTTTAACGTCCCTCTCGAGAATATTTCACTCATATGGAGACGTCACCACTGCCGGTGAAGGGCTGCAAAACTTCGGTCTATGCTCGGAAATTGTGGCCTTTGAGCAGCGAGGGATCTTTATCGTGCCACACCTGCTGTAACACGGGACCTCGGTTTTTGCGGTCTCGTTCGAAGGACTGCCCCGTTCAGTCGCCTTGTACGACAAGTAAGGGGTACTGAGTACCTATACTAACCCGGATCCCCACGGGTATGGAACTTTTACCACAAAAATCAATAATTTGACGTCACACCGTCTTTTCCGGTTTTGATGAGAAAGATGTACATGTGGTAGATTTTACGAATAAATAGGTTGATGCCTTCCTGTCCAGCAGTTAATTAGACTAAGGCGAAGGGGAGATGTGAAAAAAGCTTCTTCTTTTCGAAATTTCTGACCCAACCAAGTCATCTGCAAGGAAAAGACTATGTAAACAGTGGATCCATCATTTGCGTAATGAAAAGTTGAGGTTGGAGACATTCGTATGAAGAAACGTACCGTCTGCCTGGTCTGTGACTCGACTGAACGTCTTTTTTTTAAAATTTCTTCTTGCGATAGAACGGGCTCAAATCTATACGGCTCCAAACTTAACTGTTCGTGTCTTGTCATGTATACAGTGCTGCTGATGAAATAAACCGGAACCGACTGTGTGACGTCATCAATTAAATTTCAATGGTTGCTCTCTTAGCGGCGGGTTATTTAAAATATATGATTGATTAATATTGATTTAATCGTTAAGCAAGGGATTTTGTTGTTAAAGACTATCATTTACGATATCAGTAAGTAATACTTTATTCATAAAAGCAACAATGTGGTTAGGGTTGCCTTTTCCTTTAACGTCCCTCTTGAGAATTTTTCACTCATAGAGACGTCAGTCACCACTGCCGGTGAATTAGGGCTGCAAAAGTGAGGCCTATGTTCGGCGTTTATGGTCATAGAGCAGGGAGGGATTTTTATCGTGCCACACCTGCTGCGACACGGGTCCTCGGTGTTTGCGGTCTCATCCGAAGGACCGCCCCATTTAGTCGCCTCTTACGACAAGTAAGGGGTACTGAGGATCTATTCTAACCCGGATCCCCACGGGAAATTTCCATTGTTAAAAGTTTTTACTTCTTCGTATGATTCGCAAGCCAATGGTATAACCGATAGATTTGAGGCATGGGCACGATTTTTGTAAAGGAAAAAAAAATTAAATTCATAATATATTTGATACGTGTAAAACAAAACAAACCTAAATTTTAAATAAGCCTCACCTGCCAAGATTGTATTCGAGATATCTATACAAACGCGGTACAAGCTTGGTTTAGGTTTACACGTGACTCGACTATTAACATGGCGCCAAAGTTGACGTCGATGAAACAAGAGGCCCACAGAAGAAGTATTGCTACTCCCAAGGGCTATGAAATCTTTAAAAAAAATCCTGTTCTTAATATCTAAGCTAAGTTCTAGTGTTCACCAACAGTATAAAACAAGATGTGTTCTTAAAAACTCCACTGTCCTCAAAAGTGCATATAATGATGAAAGGCTTTACAAAATATAGGTGTATTAACATTAAAACATCAAAAGATATGACTAATTTGGACCCATCCTCGAGTCAAAACCTTGAGTTGTGAAATTCATCACTTTTTTGTACATAATTTTCTGCTATTCCTAGGTATGCATTTAGATTATATACAGTATCCGCAAACTTACACATAAATACTATATACTAAGTTTGACCCCACCCTGGGGTCAGAACCCCTACTCTGGATAAAAGACTACCTGCTCTTTCTAAATATCAATTTCAATTTTCAATTTAGTATTAATAGCACTAAAGATGACGTTATTTAAGTGTTTTACACATAAACACTATATAGTAAGTCTGGCCCAGCCTTGAGGTTAGAACCCCTACCACAAGGATCATGAAATTTACAATTTTGGTAGAGGTCTTCCTTCTCTACATCTCTATGCATTTAATTTTTCTTACATGTGTGCGGTTCTTGAGAAGATTTCTGAAAATTGGTAAATTTTGGGCAGTTTTTGCCCCGCCCCTAAGGCCTCAGGGGTGCTGGAGTCCTGAAATTTACAATTATGTCCCCCTTGTCCCAAATATTCTTCATACCAAATTTGAAAAGAATTGGTGTGGTAGTTATGAAGAAAAAGTTAAAAATGTTTAATTGTTAACGTACGACGCACAACGCAATAAAAATTAAAAACAAGTATTACAACGAAAATATTTTAATTCTTTCTTTGTACTTGCCCTAAATTGATCTATGATTACCCTATTTTGAATGCTTTTAGCATACTTGTTTTATAAATCTTGGTGTTCTCATCTTCGCATGTGGTTTCCAGGCAATGACAAATGTTTGTGTACGGTACTTTAGAATGTGCGAACATTAATTTTCCTCTAAATAGAGACAAAACATCGTGCTTACAAACACGATTATGAGAACAGGGTTTTACACATGTATGTACATGTAAATACAAAGTGTATCATGTGTAAAAATATTTGGAATGAATGGCCAGTGCAAGGAGTAACCTACAGTGTACATTACAAAGCTAATGGTAGACGAGGAGAAAATTCAGATATCTGTCATTGAGCATTCCGCTGGGATGCACCAGAAGTGTAAGGATGTAACGGGGGAGGGGCATACTCCTGTCACGTAAAGATTTTATGAAACAGTGGTGTGGCAAAGCAGCTACTAAGGGATTTTATTCTTGATATTGGATATTCTATTAAACATAGATGGTAACGGCATACTGACAACTCAACTTTATGACCAACGAGATGACTTCAGCTTCTCCATCGTCAACTGTCCATATGTAGTATTCCATTATCACCTGCATATAGTGTTTATATCCCTCACATGATTCGATTCGCAAGAGCTTGTTCTGCGTATGATAAGTTTTTAAATCGAAGCAAGTTAGTGACAAATAAGTTAATGTTACAGGGGTCTCTACAGTCTAGTTTGAAGTCAGCATTTAGCAAATTTGATAGTTGTTATAATGATAGTATTTACAAATACAACCCGTCGTTAGTCAAATGTTGTTTGACGGGTTTCATACCAATTGTTAGTCCATTCATTACATACTGAAACGAAAGTCGGAATCGTTTCATCCCATTCTGTCTACTGGAACCTTGGTAATAAGCACTTCCTGTTTCGCCCTTTCGACCTTCAGGGATCACGTGCTAGTTTAGGGTATACAATGTATAAGCAGCGATATTGGAGCTCTTAAGTCAGTTCCAGACTGCAGTCAACAAGAACTCTATTGTTCCAACGTGAGAAAATTAACAAGAAGGTGAGAAAATTAAACTAGTTTAACAAGTCTTAAAGACTTACGAGACTTTGTTGTTTTATTGGACAAGTTCGTGAAAGTTTTTCTTACTTATATAGCTAGGAAGCGCGCACGCTTCAGGACAGAATAGGAATTTGTATATATTTCTCATTAAAATACATGATTGAGAACTTTGATAACTATTTGATTTATTCCTTTAGTGCTCAGACAGAGCAACAGAATATTCGAACACCGAGAATGCTTACTCCTCCTAGGCACCTCATTCCACCTCTGGTGTGTCCAGTATTTGCCCAACTCTTGATTTTGTATTCTTTATGGGATTTATGAGATTCATCACTGTTCGTTATTTTCAATTTTCATTCTGAAATGAAGCTGTTGTGTGACCCGTGTTTGCCACACTCTTGATTTTGTATTCTGTATGGGATTTATGACAATGATCACTCTTCGCTATCTTCACTTTTTCATTTATACGTCTGCCGACCTTTTTGAGAGCAATAAAACCGTTACTGCAATTATTCGGATAACATCCAATGGCACTGCGAAAGATTGAAAGTTTATGATGAGGTTATTTTTTACGAAAAGTAAACTTTAAGGTCCTTTTTTTATACGAGAAAAGAGAATGGGAACATGATGTATTCGATGATTAAGATGGGGATTTCCTGATATTTCATGTAAATCCGCTACATGCTACTCACACATATTACTAACGAGAAATAACCTTCTATCAGCTAGCTACCACATGATCTTACACCTGTGCTCTACATGGATAACACACTACAGATGTACACGGCTCATGGAGCGCTAATGATGTTTCGATTGGGACTGCACTGTCAATGGAGAACTCAATTTTTCTCCACCAATGCCGAACTATGTGAGCTGATCAAAGGATCTTAGGCTACTTTTAATCAGATAGAGAGTTCACTTATTACAAATGTAATAATGTTTGTATATCCATTGATTTTACTTTGTGGATTGAACCGTCCTTTGCTAAAAGCATTTTTTTTAAAAAAATTTCATTCCAATGTTTTTATCGATGTCAACGAAAAGTCTACTCAGTGTTTTCGTTAGGAACCGGCCGCCGGCCGAATTGACCGCCTCAGACAACTAAGTTGCCGGTTCAAATCGTGTTTGAAAAAAAAAATTATTGCATCTTTTTTTTTTACTTGAAGTTAATTATCATTCTCATCGTAATAACCAGTACATATTAGTTAAAAATAGACTGTGTTTACTAGTTAAATATAGACGGTACATATCACTTCCTCGTTGTTGAAAGCGGTACGTATCGCGGATTTTCATTGGTTGCGAATATCGTTTATAATCTATGAAGGATTTTCATTGGCTGTAAATTCCGAGTCGATGTTGCGTTTTGAATGAACGGGAATCTTCCCAAATGTACCACGCTGACCCACAACACTGATAAAAAATGGGTCAAAGACTCAATTGGCCGGGTTGCAATATTTAGAGTAAATAATTTGGGTAGGGATTTATTTGGTGGTAGTTATCTGTTGCCCCGCTCGACTTACTGCTAATAATGCAGTAACGGACAATGACATGTCTCTTACTGTTACCGTGAATAGTCACATTTCCACGTTTGAAAGATGTACACTCGGTCGTGGCGAAATAGGACAATGTATGTCTAGAAATTGTGGACGTTGCTGGCTTATTGGCCTCACAAATTCTGCAAAACATTTTGCCATCACGAAAATTTCCTCCGCCATTTCAGGACTGGGGTTCTTCCTTTACTTTTGCATTTCTCTTTAGACATTGCTATGCCATCTTTTGATGCAGAACTTTCCCCGTGTGATTCTTGAATTTCTTTGTTACATGTACAAGGCTGAAGCTTCTGTTTTTTACTATTGATAAATCCAAAGTGCTCTAAACCTCGTTTTCCCGCCATCTTGATTGTTTTGACCGAGACTAAAAATATTTATTCAGACTTCCGATCCCGATTTTAAAATTTTACTGGTTGCCCAAATTTTCTTCACTCGCGAAAATGCGACTTAATTATAATCTCTAGTCGCAAAATTGATTTTCTGGTCGCAAATGCGACCGTTTTACTCGCAACTTGGAGCACTGCAGTGATATATGTAATATTAAGTAATAATAACTAAAATAAACAATAACTTCAGGTGCTTGAATTGTATATGATTATATGATAAAGAAACAGAATTTCTCTATTTATATTGCAAATTTACAACTCATGCCCAGAAAATTTGACATTCATATATAATTGAATTTTTCCTCAGAGGTAGTGCAACTAAATTTAACCAGAAAAGATAATCTCACTTACCTTTTTCAAGTTGAACTCTATTTTTAGTAACAACTTTTTGCTGTAGCGCCCATATTCGACAAAGGTCAGACTTCAAAAAACCTAGTGCATAACTTCAATATATATACTTACTTTCTGCAAAGTTTCAAGGTTGTACATAAAAAACTGTAGGAGGAGTTGATTTCACAAAATTTCCCCAACTGCCCTCCCACCCGCCCGCACTTCACCATACTATAGACCGGATTTGCACTTCGTGCAACCCGGCCAAAAAGATGAACGTGAAGAACTGGTGATGAAAAGAACAGTTAAAGACTCTTTTCAAATCCAAAGCAAGCAAACGAAGCGATCTAAAGGTTAAAAATAAAATTAATTCCCACTTATTTTGCATGGTTATTCGTTCAATTAAGTTTACTGTTTACCTGTAGCATGATTGATTGCAGATTTTTTGAAGACTGTCATGTGTTTCTGATGTCAGATCATTTTCATAAATTAATTTTGCCATGACTGATGTTTTTGCATGTGAATTTTCAGAAAGGATTTTGTTAGTTTGTTGAAACCTGCAGGATTTGTTCAATCTTGTTTTCTGACAGAGCTAATATTTCAGGTCAGTATTATAACATTACAATTATTGACCATGTAAAAGTATGAACTTTACCATGATTATATGAAATGAGAAACACTCCCTGTATTTTTTTCTTTTTGTCATTTTCATTATCAGAGATATTATTTAACATTCATAATCTTCAATTTCATGAGCCTTGAAACTCAACCATCATTTAACACAGGCTTTTTTTAGTTGTTTGCTTACAACTGCTTAAACATGTATACAAGGGTGAATAATTTTCATAAAATAAATTACTGTGAAGTAAATGTTTTATTCTTTGATTCTAATCTCCCAAAGTCTGCCAAAAGGGATTTTCTGTGTGTAAAAATGTATACAAAAATTTGGTGATGTTTTGCCAAAGTTTATATGTTTTGCTATCAATAATAAAGATGGTCTCTCTTTTAGATGATGATTTGGATCATGGTGATAGTGAAGGCAGAAAATTATGTGACAAGCAGACGTCATCGACTGCCACTCCTGAAATTGGTGAAATGCCTACTAGTACACCTAGTGACATATCCAGTCCACCTAGCAACGTTCCAAATTCTGTCCCTTCAACTTCCTCACGTAATAGATTGGGGAAAAGTGGAGGCCAAAAATATACTCAAAGATCTTTTTTTGAGGAATCAAAAACTGTCCACTCATGTTTCAGCTGTCCAGAAAATTTATGTTCCAGTGTAAAAAAGGTGCCATATCATCAATGCCATCTTCAAAAAAAATTAATCACAATTGGCTTAATGGGAATTGGTGGTTGTGTTTTGTAGAGGGTGAAGGCATGTTTTGTTTGGTATGCCGCAAGCATTCCATTAAAAATCCACAAAACCAAAAAGAAACTTTTGCAGCATCACCTAGCGTACGGTTCAAATTAGATGCTATTAATACACACAAAAGCAGTGGTTTACATTCATCAGCTTTAGAAACAGAGATGACACAGAAAGTTTCATATTTTCATCATGAGGTGACCAAAAAATCTGAAGTCGAAATGAGTGTTCTGGAGGGTGTTTTTGCTTCTGCATATTTCCTTATGAAAAATTTCATTGCCAATAGACAGTTGATTCCTTTGCTTACTTTCATAGAAAAGATCTTCAATGTAGAGACTTTGAAATATTTTCAACATAGGTCATCTAAGTGCCAAACTGAAATTTTTACCACTTTAGGGGAGGCAATGAGAGAAATGCTTTTAAATGATGTTAGAAAGTCCCCAGCATTCGGAATTTTAACTGATGAAGTGTGTTATATATCTATGACTGTAAATTTGATGACATTCGTTCAATTTTATAGATCAGAAAGTGAATCAGTGTGTACCCAATTTATTTCATGTAAAAATATACTGAAGGATTTTTCATCAGCAAATTCTGAATCCATTACTGAAATTATTCTTAATGTCTTGCAAGATGATAAACTAGATATATCAAAGTTAGCTGGGTTTTCTTCTGACGGGGCCTCAGTAATGGTAGGCAAGCGTACTGGTGTAGAAACTCGACTAAAATCAGAGAATCCAACACTGATTAATGTTCACTGTGTGTGCCATAAGTTGGCACTGGCATGTGCTAGCTCAAATGATTCTTTAACATACATCAAAACAATTGAAACTATATTACGGCAACTATGGCAGCTGTTTGAAAACTCTCCCAAAAAAATGGCAGTGTATCTTAAAACACAGACAGAACTGAAAGAAATTAATCTTGGCGAAAAGGCGTCTAAAATTGTAAGCAAACGACTCAAAAAAGCCTGTCGTACACGATGGTTGAGTCTCGAGGCCTCTGTTAAAGCCGTTCATGGAGACTATGAGGCAATATTACAAACTCTTTCCATCCTGGATAAGTCTGGTGATGCTGCTGCTACA
The DNA here is from genome assembly GCF_947568905.1 of Ostrea edulis. Taxonomy (NCBI): domain Eukaryota; kingdom Metazoa; phylum Mollusca; class Bivalvia; order Ostreida; family Ostreidae; genus Ostrea; species Ostrea edulis. Next base: position 52,152,227 of record NC_079172.1, read on the forward strand.
GGTCTTCTAAAAAGAATGAAAAGTATTAAATTCCTTGGTTCTATGTACATTTTAAGAGACATACTACCTGTATTGTCAAATCTTTCTAAACATTTTCAGAAAGATTCTTTGAACTTTTCAACGATAAGACCTTCAATCAACCATGCTAAAGATAAGTTAAGATCTTTACTAGATGAGGAGACTCCTATGAAAAGCCTCCAAGCAGATATTGACTCTTTTACCGATATGTGTGCAGAGATCAAACTATCAGATAAAGAGTTAAAAGAGCTTCAGTCGTTGTTTACAAAGTATGTTGAGTCCCTTATTTCCAACATAGACAGAAGATTTGAAGACAGTAGTGATATTTTGTCAGCCTTTGCAATCTTCGATCCATTAAGTATACCACTGAACACTGGGGTGGGGTTTAAAGAGTATGGCGTTACTCAAGTCAGGGTAATTGCTGATCATTTTTATCAAGAAATGACAGATGACAACAAACTCAGGGCAACAGAAAAATTAATCAGTGAATGGCAGAATTTGAAATATTATATCAATGACAATATAAAACCAAACATTCCCGAAGATGTTAGAAACGGAAAGAAGTCAACACCTACTGAATGGCTTTTACTTCAACTCCTTAGAAACACAACACTTGAGAACTTTTATCCAACTGTGATTCAAATAGCTGGAATTATATTAGCAATTCCCATCACAAATACTTGGCCAGAGCGGGGGGCAAGCTGCTTAAAAAACATAAAAACAAAATCTAGAAACAAATTGAGTGAAACAATGTTGGAGAGCATTCTGCATATTTGTATAAATGGCCCTGAGCCAGAGTCTGAGGAGGGTAGAAAATTGGTAAAGCTATCTGTTGATACTTGGGTCAAAGCTAAAAACAGACGAAAACTTCCCAAATTAAAAGTTAAAGATAAAGGAGTCAGTTCTTTGAATGTCCAACAGGAAAAAGTAACCTTGATGCAGGATGCAAGCATGCAAACAGATGATGACCCTGTCATTGCAAAAGCAAAACAAGTGCTAGACGAAGTCAGGTGTGCAATGAAAGTTATGGCACTCGGCGAAGTTTCAGATAATGACTCTGACTTTGATGAAGATTCTAAAGATGATAGTGATTCAGATTGGTGACAATGACTATTTTTCTTCCATGTTTTTGTGAATCAGTATATGACATGTATCTAAGTGCCTAGCTTGAAATTTATTCAATGAAATTGAATACAGCCATGTTCTCACAATTCTGAGTCTCATTTATATATATGACATTTTCACAGCATTTAATCCAAAGGAGGATTTTTTTTCTGCACTCAGATAATATCAAAACTTACTGAATAAAATCTCAAGTAATTTTAGTATAATTTGTTTGGGATGGGGGGTTGGGGGAGTCATTGTCAATGTAAAATTGAAAAAGTTACTGCTCTGTTCAAAACATAATATTTGAATTATGACAAAAATTCTCCTCCAGATTAAGTGTTTGAAGTTGGAATCATTTGTTTTCTAATGTTCTCTGATAGCTTGGAAATTTTCTGTCTGTTTTATTCTAAAAATCTAATACAAACCTCATGACAAATGAAAAAAAACAAGAACTCAAGCAAAGTTAAAAAAGTTTTAATTGATCACAATTCATTTTAATTTGAATACTGGTACAAGCTTTTCTTTTTATATCTCTGATTTTTTAAGGCTGATGACTAAATACCTGAAAAAAGATATATAATTTCACATATTTTAAACCTCAGGATGGGCCAGAATACAGGATTTTGCGTTCCTGATTTTCAAAATTTTCTGGGACTTAATTGATCATAATTCATTTTTATTTGAAAACAAACTTTTTGTTATAGATCTGAATTTGAATGCTGACGACTGAATGTCATATTTTATGCACTTTGCTGAAATACCTGAAAAAAAGTTATATAATTTCACATATTTTAAACAATAAATTTACCCTCAGAATGCGCCAGAATGCAGGATTTTGCGTCCAGACCCCCCCCCCCCAATTGTTTTGGGCCTCCTCAAATCCTTTATAGGCCTATAATGAAAAGGAAGTGAAAACCCTGTAAATATGGGAAGTTGAAGATGGAGAATCTGAACATAGGAAGTGGAAGTGTTTTACATCAAGATGGCGAATGACTAGAATCCCAAGGTCATTTCTTCAAGTCCAATCTAATCTGCATATTTTCAAAAGAATGAACCCCTTTTCTGAATCCTTGGACCCGATACTTGTTTCAGATGTACCTTGAGTTTGACATTTATCTCCAGAGTAACCAGAATAACAAACGCAGACACCAGTCGTCTTTTTGTTGGTAATGTCTATAGTATCGAGCAGACAAAAGCCATTGGCTGTGGCTGTGCATTTTGTTGAAGCACCAGGAGCAGTCGCGGGGATGTCACAAGCGCTTCCACCATAGGCAGCCATCGTTAGTTTGGTTCCTGTTTATGGAAGAAATATTTCAAGTAAGAAATATTTCTAGAAAAAAAGTTAATATTATGAAAATTGACTGAATCATAGTTTTCGACAAATCTAAATATAATTCTTATGAGTCCACATGCCTGTGAAAGTTGTTTTTCATTTCAATTTATTTAGGGAATGTTACATTAAAGCAGATGTAATCAGTATTATATCAAAAGCTAATAAATTCCACATAAATACAATTTACCCAGAAGAAAAACCAGGGGGATTCCCAGCAACACAACAACCACGTGTCTCATGTCAGCAATGGGTTATCTGAAAAATTTTAAAAAAACTTAGAGCAGTAACATTCTTTTCAAAATATGATATCTCTTTTCATGAATCTTTGAAATACAATTTGATAATTGAAATAAATGCATTGCGCAACGTGTGTTTGTTTGCTTTAAATGTCCCATCGAAAATGTAGCAAGTAATGATTAGGATAAGATATTAAAGTAGGATCTGTTGAAATTTAATTTCAAAGAAAATATTAAATTGCAGTATATATACATGTACTACTATCATTAAAGACAAAACACTGATTGGGGTAGATTTTTGTACAAGTCGTGCCGAAAGTATCACATGAATTACCCCAATCCAGTCTTTCGTCTTCATAAATATTAGTATACGACCACTGTATTATTTGTATATATCTGTAAATATTTTGTATTTATAACCGATGATCTGTATAGCTTAAGGAAATAAAAGAAGAACGGGGTATACGACCACTGATTTTGAGCAGATCCTATAAACTACCAACACTTGAACAAAATCAACGTCTTTTAAAAGCCACTACTGGCACGGGATGTGTCCATTACTCTGCACCGCTAAGAAGTTTTGACTAATGAAATTCATCTTGACATATCCCACAGTTCTAATTAAGGATTACAATTAAATTTCGTTCTATACAAATGGAATCCATATACAGTATTGAAATATTTTGAAATACGAATGGTATATATATTACAATACAAAAGGAAATCATACAAATAAATAACGAATGCAGATTACAAATGAAAAACTCAATCATACAAAAAAAAAATATGAAATACAAAAGGAAAATTATAGAATACAAATAGAAAATCATAAGAATACAAATATTGAATAACTTTTAAATTGATGACTTAACAACGATGCTGATTGGAAGAAATATTCGTTTGATTTCTTAGTCCCAAAAAAATCGTCCGGAGTTCATCTGCACTAAGCACGCGGGACTACTTTTCTCTGGAATGCGTCTTCCCCGTTCAAATCTTAGCGCTATTTATAGAACGGGAATCTCCACACAAGTACTGTAAACGAAATGTATTCGTTTGATTTTTTCCCATTGCTTACCAAAAATAAACACAACCAAAGATATGAATAAAATACAAATATAATTTAAAGAAACAACACATAGTGATGACGTGGCAGAATAGTCAACTTGATGACGTAGGACATTGACTGATGAAAGTAGACATATTACACGAGTTCACGGTATGTAGCCTACGTATCGTCTGCTTTACGAGTTCGATAACATAACGGAGCAAACCGCGAATTTTGATCTGGAATCTTCGCTAGCCAAAGGTGTACGATCCGCTCCGCTCCTCTACAACCCTTGGCTGCGTTAGGACGATTTTCGTGTCAACAATATCCTGCATATGACTGGATGCAGGCCAAGTCCCCTGTATCTAACCAAATAGCGTGCTACTTTACACCACGTGCAAGAGATGGAATGTGTAAACAATTAATCATTGTCTTCAAAACACTTCCATTTAATCATTTTCATAAAGTCTCCATACAACATGGCAGTGTGTAGACAGTGCCATGAAGATTTGTATATATCATCATGTAACTCACTGGGCGCAGCTATTTTTATTTTAACAACACACACAAAGTGTAGTTGAAAAACGCATTTTCATTGGTTGAAAATGATGTAATCCAAACAGAGTTTGTTTTCTCCATCCGCTAGAGGACGCCACTCAAAGCTACGAAAATTGTGCTAACGCAACCAAGGGTGGTGGAGAAGCGGAGCAGATCTTAAACTCTTGGCTAGCGAAGATGTTGATCTGGGAGATATTTATGAAATTGAACTGTGTTATAAGGGGCTCAACAAGGACGATTTAGATGAAGAGGTGTTGATCTTTTTACTTGATATTGAAATGGAGCCGAGTCGCATTCTACTCTTCCTACATCACAACTAGTGTTCAACGTCTCCTCCAACACAATGCAGCATATATCCAGTCACCGCTTGTTCTCTTCTTTTTATAATTAATTAAGTTTTTAACCAGTGCACTTTTAATTCGGCGTATAATCCATTTAATTCTGCACAGTAACTGTACGTGTACCTGACCTGAACTCAAAGCCAGTTTAGTTGTTTTCATTGTTACGTATATGTATTCCTCCGCACCATTTCAAAAACGTTAATTCAAGCTTTATGATCAGAGAAACTAATGGTTTTTCTATTTCAAAAACATAATTAAATGATAAGAAATAAAACTTATAATTCTTGTTTTGATGCATGTATCAAACGAAAACTTGGACTGAAAACTTTTTCATGAATGTGCTACGCAAAACAAGAGTCCCGTGGGGATCCGGATTAGAATAGGTTCTCAGTACCCCTTGCTTGTCGCAATGGTGACGTCTCGATATGAGTGAGATATTCTCGAGAGAAACGTTAAACAATATACAATCCATTTAGGGCATTAATCAAAACAAGGAATCATAAGTTTCATTTTTTTTTTTTTTTTTTTTATAATTTATTAATTTTTTTGGTCACATACAATACATCAGACACTTACACAAACATACCTTTCATACATGCTTCAATCTCCCTGTGGTTTAGGTTACTTGCTGTACAATAGTGAAAGTAATAATGATAGCAATAATACATGTACTAAAAATAATGACAGGTACATGTAGTAATAATTAATCAATTGCAAAAATATTTTCCCACTTCATCCATATTTTATCAAAGTTATGTATATTAAATGTTTGAATTGTAGCATATTTCTCTACATGATATTTAAACTTTAAGTGACATAGTAATCCAACAAGATTTGGTTCTTTATTCTGCATTAAACAGATAAATATGTATTGTTTAGCATTTAGAATTATAAAGTTTATAGCTTTATTATTTAAAGACAGTGGAATTTCACCAAATATTATATTTGACACATTAAAACCAATTCTTTCTGAAATTTTTCTATATGTATGAAGACTTAACTCACTCCACAATGTTTGGGTCTTATTACACGAAGTAAAAATATGTGTTATTGTTTCAATATTACTTGTACAAAATCTACAGAGATCATTTGTTTTAACACTAATGTTTTTCAAATAATAACCAACAGGAAGAATTCTATGTAAAATTCTAAACTGTAGCCACTGAACAGAAGAATCACTAGATGTTTTGAAACAAATTTTAAACACATCTTGCACTGAAATATCATCTACTCCATATGAAGATAGTTCAGTTTTCCACTTGCCCATAGAAGTTGGGATATCTTCTTTTGCATTTAAAATATTGTAAATAATATTAGAACATCTTTCATGTAATAAAACTGGTTCAAAAAATATAGGCATACATGGATTAACATTTTGTTTGGTTGAGTGTCTATCAATTGACAGACATTTTAAATATTTTGAAATTGCAGTAATAATGCTATTGTATTTCATTACCCATACTTCTTGAAGATTGTATAAACACTGAAATTTTTCTATGGTATGGAAGTTACAATCAGTATCAAAAAAATCTTGAACAGCTTTAATCCCCTTTTCATACCATTTCTCATAAAACACAGGTTTTCCCGCAATTCTAATATTAGAATTGTACCACACTGGAATATTATGAAAATTATTTTTAATATTTGGAAGATTTTGACTAGTCTTCAAATAAAAAAACCAAAGATTAAAAACATCCTTCCAAAAAAGATTGCTTTTAACACATAATTGTTCCACAATAAAACTATCTCCAAAGTCATATAATTTCTTTAAAATATCATTTCCATGCATGGCAAAAAAAAAATTCATTTCTTAAAGAAAATATAGAATACAGTTGATAATTATACAATACAAATTATACAATGCAAATGGCGAAATATACAATACAAATAAAAAATGATAGAATATAAATGGAATATATCGAATATTGCAATGTACGATGGTATACAGCTCGGAGGGCTCAATGAATATTTTATTTTGTTTCCCAGGTACATGTAGCTAAAGCATCGTATTGACGGAGAACATGGCATTGACTGGTTTACTTTATGAATGAATAATTCAAAACATAGAACTCGGCCTCTAGACCTTTCTAAACGATACCTGGTCGGCCATTTTTTGTTTACAGCTAGATTGCAAGACCCAGTAAAAATGATTTGAGAAGGGATTCTTTTATTACGCGTATCTATTTGAAGATTCCCATTTTTTTTTTTATCTCATGTTTGTAAGATCTCAACCAATCAGAAAGCTTGAAATTATTCAATCATATACTAAAGATATTGAGCTTGGTTAAGCCTGTATTCATAAATCACCTTGGAATGAATTCTTTCGCGTAAAGATTGAATTAAAGATATCGAAATAATTATCTATTTCTATGATTCAGTGACTCACTCATTACATGCATGCACAGTGTTAATTATATCATTAAATCGAATGGATGACATCCATTGTATTAATTATCGCAATACATATAATTAAATTGTTCTTCTCTGTAATCTTTTGCTGGATCACCAACCCTCTATAAACCTGAAGATCGATAACTGGCATTCTTTAAATGCACCCAGTCATTGAATCGATGATATAATGTATTCTTTTAATGCACCCTATAATTGAATTGATGATATGATATATTCTTTTAAAGCGTTCAAAATTGAATTAATGATATAATATATTCTTTTAATTTGCTTAATAATTGAATTAATCATATAGTTTATTCTTTGCCGTCATGTAATGATTTATAATTATGGAGAGAGAGAGAGAGAGAGAGAGAGAGAGAGAGAGAGAGAGAGTATACTTTGAATTCTTACTATCAATAATTCAATTTACATCACTTATATTAATGCACCCTTTGATTGAGTCATTGAGCTCGTTAACAGATTATAGATAGCGTTATTTCCAGAGTAGTGTGTATAACGAATGATAGAATTAATCAATCAAATTACTAGCGAGCCCAATAAACCAATGTTAAATAAAATCAAAGACACTTATAAATGAACTAAATCACATTTCCTATTGAATTACTACACTTATTAGTTATCTTTCATTTAATGTATTCTAAATCTCTTTCCTGTAGTACATATTATCGACAAACATGGGTTTCAAAAATTGCATTTTGAGAAACAAATCTTAATGAAATTCTTCATGCAAAACCATGTGAACTATGAATATAATTATTTAACAACAGTTTATGAACCCACAGTGCAAGTATGTGAGCCGGTAACATTTTTGCAAAATTACACTTTTACACCGAGAGAAAAAATGAAGAAAGAAAAATGGTGTTGTACTTACAAATAGAAGAAAACCTTTATAAATATTCTTTGATACCTCTTACCGATAAAAAAAGATATCTCCTTGTAAAGCATATAGCTGTATATATATAGCAAAAATAAAACATTTATTTTATACGGCTTGTACTCAGAATTCATCAAATTATGAAACACTTGCTGTACTTCGTTATTGAGGAAATGTGTTATTTAACCATGCTTACAACTGACTTTTATAGGGTATAGTATTAGTTATCGCAATGTCCTTAGTCAGTTGTCACACATCCGGCTGTAAAATGCAAGCGATGTCCAAAAGACATGTACCTAGGTTGGCCTGCAGAATATCTTTCGAATAAATTACGAGTCTTTGTGAAAATTGCTGTGTGTATCTTGTAGATTGTTCACCAATTTTGTAGATATATAACCTGAAAATTCCACAAATAATCAAAAAACGAACTGTGACACTATCGTGACAATAAGCGATAGTGTGAATGTCACCATAAAGTGCACTAAAGCTGCCATCAATTCATAATAAGCGATAGTGTGAATGTCACCATAAAGTGCACTAAAGCTGCCATGAATTCATAATAAGCGATAGTGTGAATGTCACCATAAAGTGCACTAAAGCTGCCATGAATTCATAATAAGCGATAGTGTGAATGTCACCATAAAGTGCACTAAAGCTGCCATCAATTCATAATAAGCGATAGTGTGAATGTCACCATAAAGTGCACTAAAGCTGCCATGAATTCATAATTTTACTAGAATTCTCAGTGTCCGTCATATCTCTCTTTATCTCCACGATATTAGTTGATTAATGGACTGGTCAATATTTATTGGGGGGTTGGGACCGGTGCAAAATGCAATAGGACACACATTTATTTTGACTTACATACTGATAGGACTCCAACTTTTTTATTTTCTACACTCATAGGCCAGATATATTTTTTGCAAACGTATCAATGAACAAAAAATATTACAAAGTATTTCAATCTTTTAATTCAACTATCTTTTATACAATAATGCTGAATTATGTGCATGCTTTATTTCGTGTCCAAGTTGAATATACTAGAGACAATTTGCAATAAAATACTGGACCTTTGAAAAGTTTTAAAATTAAAATCTGTAATTAAAAATCCCAAAAGAAGTATTCAGCTGTGAATATAATTGCAAAAATTACATGTAAGTTTTGCATGGAGTATGGATTTCAATCATAGAAAATAAAAATGGTATATCATGTTGTTCATAACTTGAAAGATACAGACCAGAATTTAACTAAAGTCTAAACAAATCTTTAATAATTTGATAGTTTGCCATTACAACCTATCATTTGGTGAAATGATGTCTGAATTGTTTCATACCGAGCGTTAGATCGTTCTTGGTGGCACACTGATTTTGACTATGGATAACCCTGTTTACCTGACCAAGATGTAGGGCTCACGGAGGGTGTGACCGGTCGACAGGGGGTGCTTACTCCTCCTAGACACCTGATCCCACCTATGGTATATCCAGGGGCCCGTGTTTGCCCAACTTCCTATTTTGTATTGCTTGTAGGAGTTATGAGATCACTGAAGAGACATTATTTGTCGAAATGCGCATCTGGTGCATCAAGATTGGTACCGTATAAGTTTTACATTGATCACTGTTCGTTATCTACACCTTTCAAAGAGAATACTAAGATGTGAAAAATACTTCTTCTTACAGAAATTAAAATAAGATGGAGAAGCATTTATTGGTTGGTTTTTTGTAGAGAGTGAGTTAAATCATGCAAATTTTGACAAAAATCAACATAAAATGTAAGTTGAATTCAAATATCCATATAAATTTCTAGACACTTTAGTGATTAAAATAAATGTAATTCTTTTTTAAATTTACATCATTTGTACAGTTATTACAAATCTGTATATAAGGTACCCTTAGCTACCAATTCTATTACATAGCAACCAATAAATATCTTTAGTTTTGAATAAAAAAAAGGAATGCTTTAACATAGTAAAACACATATTCATATTCTTAAATAATTAGCATACCCTTAATTAATTTTTAATAAATTTGATAGACAAAAAAAATAAAAGGTTTCCTTCGTAACCGATCTTACTACGTAGCAACATATAAAAGAGTTTTTCATAAATACATTCAAAAATATGCGATTCATATCATATCATAATTTGAATTAGAATAATTATATTAGTAATTACAATAAATGTATTTCTTTTTAAAGTTTTTATCATTTGACTGTTATTAAAAATCAAAATGCAAAAAAAACTTTATATAAGGAACCCTTAGTTACCAATTCTATTACATCATAGCAACCAATAAAAGAGTCTGGAATCTAAAAAAGAAAAAGGGGGGGGGGGTTAGTGCTTTAACATATAGTATAACACATATTCAAATTCTTAGATAATTAGCACACACCTTTATTAGTTTTTAGTGAGTTTGAAAAACAAAACTTTAAAGGGTTTCCTTAGCAACCAATTTTACTACATACATTTAACAACGTTAAAAAAAAATAAGAGGCTATTCATAAATACACTGTCAGTATACACATGTCGAAAATATGCGATTCTAAAATCATATTTCGAATGACAATTATAATACAGCAATGGGAAAAATGCCAAAATTGTTTTTAAACTTCTCACTATTCAAATCTTAAAAGTACATGTACTGCTTAATTCATTGATCAGAGGTTTTGCAGGTTGTTTTTTTTAAATTTGGGAATCATGTAGGTGCATATATTATACATGTACATACAATTTCTAGACACGAGTGCATGGTTTTGATGAGAGAGAGATTTCAGACATTTTTATTGACTGATATCATAATACGTTATTTATTTCTCAGTTGCACGACAATAAACAGTTTATTTAAGTTGTGATATTTAAGCAGAATAGAGTTTCAAAGTAAGGGATTACCAGCATCTATTTGGAATACACTAAGTGTTTCTTTGTTTCTAAGATTATGATTAAAACTTTTTTAAAAATATATAATCTACCACAGTTATTGCAAAAATCAAAGGAATGCCACGGTCATTATTCTGCGATATACCTTCATACACAATAACTGATTATGAGAGAAATGATACGCATCTCACTTGCACTTCTTGTTTTGCTAATACAACAATAAAGTCGATAACTGATTCAATTTCAAAATCATTAAAATTCAGCAATATATGTTGCAAAACAAATTTCAAAACGACTGAAGAACATTTGTCATTCAATATAAATCAATCGTCTGCATTCCGAGATCCATATACATTTAAAAATTGCGATGCACAAACAATGTAACCCTCCTCCAGATACAGTATGTGTAGTTTCCTTGGACTGTGTTGATATAATCCGTCAACATGAGGCTAAATACTTATAATATTTTTCAAAATTGATGCACTGACGAATTAACATATTCCAGGCATGTGTAGTTTTCTTGGATTGTGTATTTAAACCAGATCTAGTACATGTATACCGCTACCATCTCACCTTTTTCGTCGGCTAAACACATATATCGTCGACTGCCCTATTTCGGTGACTGACCAGAATCGGTGACCTTTTGTTTACGTGTGCGCGTTGTCGTTTCTGGGTGTAGCTGGCGTCATCAATTTCGCCGTAGTGTTTGAAAACATATATAGAGCACGTCTTCAATTTCCCCCCGAATATGAACTACTAGAAGGAGAGTATGCAAAAAATCAACACGAGCACCCCAAAAATAAGCCCATTTACTTATTACTTTTTCAAGCAAACTTTCAAATTGATGTAAAGTATACCAAAAGTCTAGAATTCTACATTATGTTATTTTATTCATTGACGATTAGTTGCACATTCCTCCTGTATATACATTTTAACAGTTACAAACTTTTGGCAAACCTATATTAACAATGGTCACCGAAATTGGTGACGTCACCGATTTAGGACCACAAAGTGACGTTTTTTGTTACGAAAATATATTCAATTAACGTACCAATGAATTTGGAATTTTTGGATGAAAGAAAGGGAATTTCATTACTTTAAAGGTAGGTGTGTAATTTATTTATTTAATCCAAGTGATTAATGAGAAAATCGCGGTTTATCACTAAGGTCACCGAAACTGGTCAGTCGACGATACATGTAGGCCTAGTCCGTTTCAGAAACTGTCATGACGTCACGGTGACCTAATTCGTAGCTGTATAAGTAAACGATCAGCTGTGTATTTCTGAGCCGTAGTAGAGTGGAAATAAAGTTCTTGATTTTGTGTGTGATGTAGAGTAGCCTCCTTGGTCTCGAAATGTTTGAAATATAAAACAACATTTCTCGATCTCGGGGGTTATCCTGCAACATACATGAAAACGTGACCTCTATTTTTTAATCATACCACACGTGGAAAGTACACGACTCCTCGTATATATACACAAGAAGTTGGTACTGCGATTAGAGAATAACATCGATGTAAATTTCATATTCAACACTGATCAATTTCTAAGACTATTTTTCCGCTATTGTAAAAAGAAATTATCTATTGATGACCGTTAGTTTACTGTTAAAGTGATATTAGCCTCTAAATCTGAAAGTGTCATTATGTAAAAATCTGCTATTGTGATAGCTTTGTATGTAACTCTAACCACAGTCATTAAGAAAATTATATTAAATTGATTACATTGAATATATAACATATTATATATAGAAATCAGTTTTTGTTTGGGAAGACAATAATGTAATTTTGGTTCATTCAGACGATCTGGATAGGTTTTCTAACAAAAAATTAATTACAAAAGTTTATAAACCTTATTTTTTCTGTCACCGAAATAGTAAATCACAATTTTGCAACAAAATAATTCGACACCAAAATGAGAGCTATTATTGCCTTAAATTTACGAAACATTATTAACGAATATACCACTCAGGAAAATCCCATACACGTGGTTTAATGGTGTTGTAACATACTTTCAGGCTTGGGGGTAATTCATTTACAAACATTTTGATACCGTACATCTAGCTCCATGATAATAAACTACAAATAGACATATGCAGAATTTCAAATGGAGATATTGATACCTAGTGGATTCATGCTGAGGTTTTATATAAGAAAATATTTTTCCGTTTTGAAAATACACGAGGGTATGAAATGTAACACTTCACGCCGGTGAATTTCATGGAACGCGTTAAAATGCATTAAATTTCGAGAATAAAATTTATTTCTTATACCATTTCTGTCGGAATCCACAGTCGTTGAATTAAACGTACATTGTACTATATAGTATAAGAGTCATAAAGCCCCCCCCCCCTCCTCATTGCATCACATTCATGAAGAAATTGCTATCATTACAAATGGTAATGATATCAAAGGCAAAAACATTAGAAATGCAATTATTTAAGAAATTAATTTCATTTTTGAATTCAGAAAATTCACGAAAACATGAACTGCGATGCTTTACGCCAGCATGCTTAATATAGCGTGTTAGTATTTCATGAAAAGTGTCCTGGCGTGAACCGTTGCTGTTCATGCCCTCATGACCGGAGGTTTTATTGAGAGGGGTATAAGACCGCTTTTAGTTCATTATATCATAAATTGAAAACAATATAGAAAATGAATTCATTGGGCATGGCTTGTTGTGATACATGCAGCACCAACAAAATGAATTCGGGTGTCATGACCTGTAGTGATAAGGTCACGGACAACAAACGACATTCAGTTGTAGTTTGTAGTGGTTCATGCACTAAAAGCAAGTGTTCTTGTTCAGCAAGATAAAAATAAACGTGAGAGTAGTACAACACACATGACCTTATTCAGCGCCACTGATAATTTGTCACGCTTGGGTACAATGCGCCTCTATTCTTTATTGAGCTATGTTTGCCTTATAATTAAAACAGTGTACACGTAATACTCACTTTTTGAAAATGATTTGATATTTACGGTGTAAAAGTCCAACCTTTAAACCCGAAATCTAAGTCTTATAGCACTTGTAGATTTAAGAATATACTCAAACGACTGAAACAGTTTTATTCATTGAAATAACATCATAATTCCATTTCACCCTGATGTTGCTTGTCTGACATAGAGCGCCTCCTGTGGTGTGATGGCAGAGGAACCGTAACCAGATGACAGCTGCGACAGGAAATAAGCCGCCAATCCACCAAGTGCTAAAACTCCAAAAACACTGTTATTAGACGAAGTTGCGGTAGATGTTGTGGGTGAGGCAGCTGAAATAAAAACGTATATACTAATAGCTGGATAGCTAGTGCTTTATACAAAATTGTGTATTCTTTATAATCATTTACATGATTTAAAACACAGAAGTTAGGCACATAATTTAAAAGGGAGGAGGAACAGACGCAAATAAAGAAGAAGGGAGATGAGAGAGGAAGGAGTGATGGAAGAGAAAAGATGAAAGAAAAGGAAAAGTGATGGATGAGGTCATATGATAGGGAGAGGAGAGCGTTGGATGCGGAGAGATGAAAGGGATGGAGGAGCAATAGATGGGGAAAGATGAAAGGGAGAGAGGAGTGTTGGATGAGAAAAGATGAAAACGCGGTATAAATGATGGATGAAGAGATGAAAAAGGGGTAGAATTTATGGATGAGGAGAAATGAAAAAGTGGTATAAGTGATGGATGAGGAGAAATGAAAAAGTGGTATAAGTGATGGATGGGGAGAGATGAAAGGGAGTGAGGCGTGATGGATGAGGAGAGATGAAATGGGGATAATGGGTGGTGGATGAGGGAGATGAAATAGGGGAGGATGGATGACAAGAGATGAAAGGGGGAGGATGAACAATGGATGACAAGAGGTGAAAGGGAGAGGATGAACAATGGATGACGAGAGATGAAAGGTGGAGGGGCAATGGATGAGGAGAGATGAAAGGGAAGAATGAGTAATGGATGCCAAGAGATGAAAGGGAGGGAGAGGTGATGGTTGAGGAGATGAAAAAGGGGTAGAAATGGTGGATGAGGAGAAATGAAAAAGGGGTAGAAGTGATGGATAAGGAGAGATGAAAAAGGGAAAGAAATGATGGATGGGGATAGATTAAAAAGGGGTAGAAATGAATGAGGAGAGATGAAAAAGAGGTAGAAGTGAAGGATGATGAGAGATGAAGGGAGGGAGGCGTGATGGATGAAGAGAGATAAAATGGGGATGATGATGAAAGGGCGGGAGGGGTGATGGATACCAAGAGATGAAAGGGCGGGAGGGGTGATGGATGACAAGAGATGATAAGAATTAGAGAAGTAAGATGAGGAGAATGAAGGGTCGAGAAGTTAAGGAAGGGTGGAAGAAGGATCTCCTAATACATGCAGGTGTTAGAAAATTATGAATATTGCATCACATGAAACTCAGTCATAATGGCTCAGACTTGAAATTACTCATATTACGTCATAAATACCAGAAATGATGTAACTGATGTACTCTTACTTTGACATTTGTCTCCAGTGTAACCTGAGTAACATACACAGACTCCTGTCGTGGCTTTGTTAGCGATGTCAATCGTGTCCATCAGACAGAACCCGTTGCTAGTGGCTGTGCACTTTGTGGAGGCGCCAGGTTGAGTACCTGGGATGTCGCAGGCACTTCCGCCGAAAGCAGCCGCCGCCAATTTGACATCTATGGAAAACAAATCAAGTGACACGTCGTTTATTAGTCCTTAATAATTTAATGTGACACATGGGTAATGATTTGAAACAATGCGTATATGTGACTTATCTTATTGATTTATAGTAAAATTACTTGAAATGTCATGTGTCAATCTAGCACATATGCCCCATCCGTGAAACTAATAAGAGTATATATAGGCAATACATTATCAATTGCAACATACATGAAAAGTCAGGTTTTGTAACTTATCACATTCACACCCGAAAACCCAGGTCAACAACTGCCGTGGATTTCTCGAACAAATCTCAAACAATTTCAGACTTACATTATGCAAGTCCAACTTTCGACTTAAGTTTCTTTCGAGAAATCTAGGCCAGATTTTCTAGAATAATTTAATAAGGTAGGCCTTATGTCAATATCAGCAAAACTTGCTTTGCATGGTGCTCTTACATGTATTATAAACACTAAAAATCTGCCATAATAGATTAAACATGAAAAAAAGAATTAAGTGTCTTCCTTTTTGCTAACAAAAAATCTGTTAGAAATACTGTACACAACTACATTCCAAAATCTATAAGCATAGCCTCCCCCCCCCCCCCCCGGTCCACAAGACAAAAACACCCAAAACTCGTTAGTTCATGAGCTATTCATTAAGTACACTGGGTAGTAAACATAGCGGGAAAATCCACGGACAGGGACAATGCATATTCTTCGGCCATTTTATAGCGGGACAATACATGTGCTATATTTCCGGTCATTTTATAGCGGGACAATATATGTACTAAATTCCCCGGTCATTTTATAGTGGGGCAGTACATGTACTATATTCCCCGGCCATTCTATAGTGGGATAATACATGTATTATATTCCCCGGCCATTTTATAGTGGGACAATACATGTACTAAAATCCCCGGTCATTTTATAGCGGGATAATACATGTACTAAAATCCCCGGTCATTTTATAGCGGGATAATACATGTACTAAATTCCCCGGTCATTTTATAGTGGGGCAGTACATGTACTATATTCCCCGGCCATTCTATAGTGGGATAATACATGTATTATATTCCCCGGCCATTCTATAGCGGGACAATACATGTACTATATTCACCGTCCATTTTATAGCCGGACTTAAAAGTTCAAAGCTGATTCTTTGAAACTAATTTTCTGTCTTTCTAATAGTTACACGTGAATTTTACCAAGGAAGAAAATCAGAATGGTCAACAGCAAACTACTAACAAAGACTTTGCCATTCCCGCGGGAAAACCTGCAAGAAATAAATCAGATTCAATATGGATGGCAATTCAGATTGATTTAAAATAATGCAGACTAATTATCAAATTACATGAACTGTGATTATTTTTAGCAATACATGTAGTAAAATGAGTTTGAAAACGGTTAATATGCAGTTAATTTTCTGTGTTCATTAAGAGACGAATGTATTGTAAAAATCTTTGAAATTACATTTCAGTATTATACATATTTCACCCTATTATAAAAAAGGAAACCTATTTTACAGTTTAAGGATGTACTCTACATCGTCACAATGGCTGACTTCCTTTCAAAACATGGATGAAAATATAAATATCAGCAATATTTGTCTATTCATTTAAAAAATAATCGCCTAGCCGAGTATCTCAGGTTAGGACATCGACTGATAAACTGTAGATCGCGAGTTCGAGTCCAGCAGGGGTTTCAATTTCCCCCCAGATTGCTTTCTACTAAACCTGCATTTTTGACTAAATAAAGTAAATTTGAAAGTTTGCAATTTCAAAATATTGTACATATCCTCCACTTTTCATCCATATCAAATTTCTCTGGTGTAGCATACCTACTTAAACAAACTATTTCAATTAAAATTTTGAGTGTAAATAGTTAAAAGTTTTACTTACATATTTAGAATTTTCTTCCGTAACCTTTATCCCAGAAAGCTCTGGAAATTTATTCATTCATCTGCCTCGCATATGTATTTCTAACACACCGTGTCTCACATATATATACACACAATAAAACCACGAGTATTACACCACATCAGTAATAACGGCATGTCTTGTGAAGTACATCAAATAATTACGTTTTTATATTCTGTGTTATCGATGAATTACTAGGATTATACTTTGATGACGTAAACTGAATTCCGAGCGGGTACTCCATGATATAAAGATATTTTTTTTTTCGGACTGATGCATTTATATCCCTATCAAAAGGCCAAGGACCCTTGAGGTTCGCGATGGGAGCTTCGTAATGGTAAATTCCGTATGCCAAATGTTACTGAATAATTCAGAATATATGTTAATAGCCGTTCGATGAAATTGAAATTAGTACTTCAACAATAATATTTTTAACTGATATTCTTGTATACATATTGCCATTCTAGGATCACTGTCAGCACCCTTAAGTGACAGACGAATTACGTCACCAATGATACTTCCGGTAATGGCGACGGCGGTAATCCTTAATAGATTGACAAATGTAAGAGTAACTCACCATACTTTGCCAATGAACAGAAGTTGTCTTAGATTGATTGAATATTGTTTAACGTCCCTCTCGAGAATATTTCACTCATATGGAGACGTCACCACTGCCGGTGAAGGGCTGCAAAACTTCGGTCTATGCTCGGAAATTGTGGCCTTTGAGCAGCGAGGGATCTTTATCGTGCCACACCTGCTGTAACACGGGACCTCGGTTTTAGCGGTCTCATTCGAAGGACTGCCCCGTTTAGTCGCCTTGTACGACAAGTAAGGGGTACTGAGTACCTATACTAACCCGGATCCCCACGGGTATGGAACTTTTACCACAAAAATCAATAATTTGACGTCACACCGTCTTTTCCGGTTTTGATGAGAAAGATGTACATGTGGTAGATTTTACGAATAAATAGGTTGATGCCTTCCTGTCCAGCAGTTAATTAGACTAAGGCGAAGGGGAGATGTGAAAAAAGCTTCTTCTTTTCGAAATTTCTGACCCAACCAAGTCATCTGCAAGGAAAAGACTATGTAAACAGTGGATCCATCATTTGCATAATGAAAAGTTGAGGTTGGAGACATTCGTATGAAGAAACGTACCGTCTGCCTGGTCTGTGACTCCACTGAACGTCTTTTTTTTTTTTTAATTTCTTCTTGCGATAGAATGGGCTCAAATCTATACGGCTCCAAACTTAACTGTTCGTGTCTTGTCATGTATACAGTGCTGCTGATGAAATAAACCGGAACCGACTGTGTGACGTCATCAATTAAATTTCAATGGTTGCTCTCTTAGTGGCGGGTTATTTAAAATATATGATTGATTAATATTGATTTAATCGTTAAGCAAGGGATTTTGTTGTTAAAGACTATCATTTACGATATCAGTAAGTAATACTTTATTCATAAAAGCAACAATGTGGTTAGGGTTGCCTTTCCCTTTAACGTCCCTCTTGAGAATATTTCACTCATAGAGACGTCACCACTGCCGGTGAATTAGGGCTGCAAAATTTAGACCTATGTTCGGCGCTTATGGCCATTGAGCAGGGAGGGATTTTTATCGTGCCACACCTGCTGCGACACGGGTCCTCGGTGTTTGCGGTCTCATCCGAAGGACCACCCCATTTAGTCGCCTCTTACGACAAGTAAGGGGTACTGAGGATCTATTCTAACCCGGATCCCCACGGGAAATTTCCATTGTTAAAAGTTTTTACTTCTTCGTATGATTCGCAAGCCAATGGTATAACCGATAGATTTGAGGCATGGGCACGATTTTTGTAAAGGAAAAAAATTAAATTCATAATATGTTTGATACGTGTAAAACAAAACAAACCTAAATTTTAAAAAAGCCTCACCTGACAAGATTGTATTCGAGATATCTAAACAATCGCGGTACAAGCTTGATTTAGGTTTACACGTGACTCGACTATTAACATGGCGCCAAAGTTGACGTCGATGAAACAAGAGGCCCACAGAAGAAGTATTGCTACTCCCAAGGGCTATGAAATCTTTAAAAAAAAAATTCCTGTTCTTAATATCTAAGCTAAGTTCTAGTGTTCACCAACAGTATAAAACAAGATGTGTTCTTAAAAACTCCACTGCCCTCAAAAGTGCATATACTGATGAAAGGCTTTACAAAATATAGGTGTATTAACATTAAAACATCAAAAAATATGACTAATTTGGACCCATCCTCGAGTCAAAACCTTGAGTTGTGAAATTCATCACTTTTTTGTACATAATTTTCTGCTATTCCTAGGTATGCATTTAGATTATATACAGTATCCGCAAACTTACACATAAATACTATATACTAAGTTTGACCCCACCCTGGGGTCAGAACCCCTACTCTGGATAAAAGACTACCTGCTCTTTCTAAATATCCATTTAGTTTCAATTTAGTATTAATAGCACTAAAGATGACGTTATTTAAGTGTTTTACACATAAACACTATATAGTAAGTCTGGCCCAGCCTTGAGGTTAGAACCCCTACCACAAGGATCATGAAATTTACAATTTTGGTAGAGGTCTTCCTTCTCTACATCTCTATGCATTTAATTTTTCTTACATGTGTGCGGTTCTTGAGAAGATTTCTGAAAATTGGTAAATTTTGGGCAGTTTTTGCCCCGCCCCTAAGGCCTCAGGGGTGCTGGAGTCCTGAAATTTACAATTATGTCCCCCTTGTCCCAAATATTCTTCATACCAAATTTGAAAAGAATTGGTGTGGTAGTTATGAAGAAAAAGTTAAAAATGTTCAATTGTTAACGTACGACGCACAACGCAATAAAAATTAAAAACAAGTTTTACAACGAAAATATTTTAATTCTTTCTTTGTACTTGCCCTAAATTGATTTATGATTACCCTATTTTGAATGCTTTTAGCATACTTGTTTTATAAATCTTGGTGTTCTCATCTTCGCATGTGGTTTCCAGGCAATGACAAATGTTTGTGTACGGTACTTTAGAAAGTGCGAACATTAATTTCCCTCTAAATATAGACAAAACATCGTGCTTACAAACACGATTATGAGAACAGGGTTTTTACACATGCATGTACATGTAAATACAAAGTGTATCATGTGTAAAAATATTTGGAATGAATGGCCAGTGCAAGGAGTAACCTACAGTGTACATTACAAAGTTAATGGTAGACGAGGAGAAAATTCAGATATCTGTCATTGAGCATTCCGCTGGAATGCACCAGAAGTGTAAGGATGTAACGGGGGAGGGGCATACTCCTGTCACGTAAAGATTTTATGAAACAGTGGTGTGGCAAAGCAGCTACTAAGGGATTTTATTCTTGATATTGGATATTCTATTAAACATAGATGGTAACGGCATACTGACAACTCAACTTTATGACCAACGAGATGACTTCAGCTTCTCCACCGTCAACTGTCCATATGTAGTATTCCATTATCACCTGCATATGGTGTTTATATCCCTCAAATGATTCGATGCGCAAGAGCTTGTTCTGCGTATGATAAGTTTTGAAATCGAAGCAAGTTAGTGACAAATAAGTTAATGTTACAGGGGTTTCTACAGTCTAGTTTGAAGTCAGCATTTAGCAAATTTGATAGTTGTTATAATGATATTATTTACAAATACAACCCGTCGTTAGTCAAATGTTGTTTGACGGGTTTCATACCAATTGTTAGTCCATTCATTACATACTGAAACGAAAGTCGGAATCGTTTCATCCCATTCTGTCTACTGGAACCTTGGTAATAAGCACTTCCTGTTTCGACCTTCAGGGATCACGTGCTAGTTTAGGGTACACAATGTATAAGCAGCGATATTGGAGCTCTTAAGTCAGTTCCAGACTGCAGTCAACAAGAACTCTATTGTTCCAACGTGAGAAAATTAACAAGAAGGTGAGAAAATTAAACTAGTTTAACAAGTCTTAAAGACTTACGAGACTTTGTTGTTTTATTGGACAAGTTGGTGAAAGTTTTTCTTACTTATATAGCTAGGAAGCGCGCGCGCTCCAGGACAGAATAGGAATTTGTATATATTTCTCATTAAAATACATGATTGAGAACTTTGATAACTATTTGATTTATTCCTTTAGTGCTCAGACAGAGCAACAGAATATTCGAACACAGAGAATGCTTACTCCTCCTAGGCACCTCATTCCACCTCTGGTGTGTCCAGTATTTGCCCAACTCTTGATTTTGTATTCTTTCTGGGATTTATGAGATTCATCACTGTTCGTTATTTTCAATTTTCATTCTGAAATGAAGCTGTTGTGTGACTCGTGTTTGCCACACTCTTAATTTTGTATTCTGTATGGGATTTATGACAATGATCACTCTTCGCTATCTTCACTTTTTCATTTATAAGTCTGCCTACCTTTTTGAGAGCAATAAAACCGTTACTGCAATTATTCGGATAACATCCAATGGCATTGCGAAAGATTGAAAGTTTATGATGAGGTTATGTTTTACGAAAAGTAAAGGTCCCTTTTTTATACGAGAAAAGAGAATGGGAACATGATGTATTCGATGATTAAGATGGGGATTTCCTAATATTTCATGTGAATCCGCTACATGCTACTCACACATATGCTACTCCATATGAGTGAAATATTCTCGAAGGGACGTTAAACAATATTCAATCAATCGACAGATACCCTCTGTATATATATATATGTAGATTATATCAGATTATTGTATTGTGCATATATTTATAGATCTCTGGCATATTCTCAAAATTGATACTTAATATATTTACGAGCTTACTAATGCTGCTATAAGCAAAAAGATCCATGCATGCATTCTTCTAAATCATCGAAATGCTACACTCATGGAATAAATTGATGTGATTATTATCACCAGATTCGATACAGTTTTGGTCAACAATCATGTTTCTTTCCTGTGGTATATCAATGATATAGAAGACTTTCTTGCGAATAACAACATTTATAACCAAATCTATAGAAATCGAAATGTTTTTACCCTGGAATCGCCGGTGATCAGCGCCGAAAATAGGCCTAAATTTTGCAGCCCTTCACCGGCAGTGGTGACGTCCCCATACGAGTGAAATATTCTATCGAGGGACGTTAAATAATATTCAATCAATCAATGCTTATGACACTGTTCTGATGACCGAATCAACTTACAACTTGCTCCGGATGTACACTATATATAAAGTTAAATTACATGATTGATTGATTGTATCTTGTTTAACATCCCTCTCGAGAATTTTTCACTCATATGGAGACGTCACCAAGATCAGTGAAGGGCTTCAAAATTAGACCTATGTTCGGCGCTTGCGGCCATTGAGCAGTGAGGGTTCTTTAGCGTGCCACACCTACTGTGATCCGAGACATCCATTTTAAGGTCATCGACGAATGCCGAGCATTCGGTGATGGAACTCTCACTACCTGTTTTAACTGTCTGTCGCTGTCGAGATTCTAATAAAAGATCCAAGGCGATGCTCGCTACAACTGCTATACAAACTATGCAGGATCTGTGTAACGCTCAACATTTCTTTTAGGCAAAAAAAACGTTTTAAGATTTTTAAGGGTTTAAAATAAAATAAAACCCAACAATTGAATTTTTATACGAGTTGCCTTATGGGGTTGCACAGTGTGCCTATCTGTGCGTCTGTCCGAGAGAACACATGATGGATATCCCAGATAATCATTGCAATGCTGGGATCATACAATGATTATAGGAAGAAGCTTAAGCCTATTATTTTTAAATGTCATAGATTAAGGGCCAAGGTCAAACTTACAAAATTATGATTAAAAGGCAAGATAGGAAAAGTACTAATAAGGCTAACATAATTAAAATTGATACATATATTCAGACATCATGCCAGAAATGGACTAAGGATCATCAATTCACCCTTGAAACTAAATTTGGTTGAAATCTGACACACCTGATTTGTTTTGACAGCCATAAATTTGAAATGGCGGCCATTTTAAAACATTTGAAAATTAAATAGAAAGAACTACTGATGCTAGAAATGAATTGTGGGCCCACAATTGATTCCGAAACCCAAATGTAGAAATCTTAACGCTTTGAAATATTTCTGTATATGGCAGCTATTTGATTGATTGATTTAATATTGTTTTACGTCCCTCTCTAGAATATTTCACTCATATGGAGACGTCACCACTGCCGGTGAAGGGCTGCAAAATTTAGGCCTATGCTCGGCGCTTATGGCCATTGAGCAGCAAAGGATCTTTATCGTGCCACACCTGCTGCGACACGGGGCCTCGGTTTTTGCGGTCTCATCCGAAGGACCGCCCCATTTAGTCGCCTCTTACGACAAGTAAGGGGTACTGAGGATCTATTCTAACCCGGATCCCCACGGGATGCGGCTATTTGAAAATGGCTGCACAAAAATACTTTTTGATGCTGGAAATGGACTCGTGGTCATTAAATCACCCTAGAAATAGAACTTTTGTTGAAATCTAACAAACTTGATTTTTTGGCGGTGTTTTTTTTAATGGCAACCATTTTGAAAATTGCACCCTTCCTCATGACCCCTTATCAGCCTACAAACACTGTAGTATATGTCCAAGCACTTTCATAAAATCGCACAGACAAATTTCTCACAGAAGAAGAGAAATATCAAGAAGAAGAAAAAAGAATATTAAGAAACGGAGCAAAAACAAAATGTCGCTACACAATGTGTTTAAGCAGTTTCTCTATTTGAAAATCAAAAATTGTTATCATCCATGAGAAGTAATTGTAATTAGGTGTTGGCTTTAGGCTCATCAGCATAATACATATTAAATTACAAAATAGAAGCAAAAATGGTATATATTATATAAAAAGAGGAATATTTGAGGATGGACATGCATGTATATGAAGAGAGTAAAGAATGTTAGTCCCAATTGAAAAATGTTTCATAATCCTCTAAAACATCTTCAAAGTAGCGGTAAATCCAAACATGAAAGTATTGCTTGACGAAAAGGGTGATAATTCCGGAATAGCCTCTGATGGGTGGTCTGGCAATGTTACAAGCTAAATGCCTGCGTTACCTAATGCAAACATATAGTAATTCATAAGCAAAAGGAAGGAAAAGCATACACAAAATATATGTTTGAGTATTAGATGTAAAGTACGAGCATACGCTTACTTCGGATTTCTCGCACGAAGGTAAAGTACTAGAGGAATCTATACAGTAGTTTTAGCTCAGTGTGTGTGTTTTTTTTTTTTTTAAAAATAATCAAATGTTTAACTTAGAAAACACAAATACCGTTAAGAAACGGGTAGAGTAATGGCATACAAATACCGTGAAAAGAGTGATATAAGTATAAAACTACAAACATCATCAGATGACTGATATATATATAAATGATAAAATACCATTAAAATACTAATATAAGTAATGAGATATAAATACTATTAAAATACTAATGTAAGTAATGAATTAAAAACTAATATGTATACGGTGTGACCGTTGGACCGAGCGAAGTATGTAATGGTCATTGGAGTGTCCCAAGTGGTAATCATAATTCCGTTAAGTACGGTAGATTATGATTCATTTAAAAATATATATTTTTAATGAAATTTTTCTTGCGCTAAAAACCCTGTAAGATCTCAATATTCAAGGGGTTTAAATGGGGAGAACAGTTATACAGGATCCGCCTATTCATTGAACGCAGGAAATAAAACGCAAGGCGACGTCAACTGTGCATTGTGACGTCACATTTAGCCTCGACTTTTTCTCTTTTTCAAAGCAAACAATTATAAACAACAATAATACATTCCGTATGCAATGAAAAAGGCCGTTATAAAACTAAACAAAATTAACCAATAAATTCAAAATGGTAAAAAAAAGTAACCGTAATTTTATCGTATATTCGAAACTCATGAACGCGTTCATCTATTTAGTCGTATTACGGTTTTATATGTAATTATTTGCTAAAACCTGTTATAATGATAATTATACTATTCACTTTGAACAAACTGAGTGTTTAAATTACGAATTGCACGTCAGAGTCTTCTATCATTGGCATTCAAAATAAAACACGACTAACTGTTGAAGCAGGTAATGAAAAAATAAATGGCGGCGCCCATATGGATCACGAAAATTTCAGTGAACGTATATAGAGATTATCTCTTTTCCTTTTGCTGAATTTGACTTTTTTCTTTTACATACGTGTTACCTTTAGAGCCTTGCTTCGCGGACGGGCCTTCGGCCCGTCCGAGCTTCGCTCGGTATTATAAGTACTAAAATACAAATAAAATTAATAATATAAATAAATTTAAAAGAATGAGTAATGAATTACAAATAGCAATAAAATGAATGATAAAATAAATTAAATTAAAAAACTAAAATGAGTAATAAAATATGAATATGAAAAGGCTGATTGGTAAGAAATAAATTTCATTTTTGAAAACACAAAAGGGCATGAACTGCGACGCTCCACATCGGCATACTTCATCAAGTGTTAGCGTTTCATAAAACGCATGCCGACTTAAAGCGTTGCAAGTTCCTATCCTCGTGTATTTTCAAAATTGAAAATTATCTGAGCCGTTAAAATAGACATACTATATTTATTATGATTCACAACTGCGGCGCATCCATGGGGGTGTAACGGCCAAGCGATTGATTTTATAGTAGCTGCCACCAGTTGTCTTCCTTGACAACAAATCCAATATTTTGAAAATTGACTCTGATGTAAAGTTTACTAATTTATTGAGTTATGTATACGTTAGGTGAAGTTTGTTATACAACAATGTAATACTCCAGAAATATTTCTGGGACTTCATGCACAGAATATAAAAGAACAATCGTAACAATATCAATTACAATAGAGTTATAGAGACTGAACCTGGTGCCAATTGTATGAATTAATACTAAGTTATAGTCTGACCCAACCAATGAAAGGTGAAGATAACAAATCCATATATTAAATTATCATTGGTATAAAATAATAACCAGTTCCCCTCTTTAGATTGATTAGTTGAATTGTTACTTCTATGAATCTTACACATTATTAAATTGTGACTTTACACCAGTAATTCTGAACACAGGTAGATCTAACTGGGAATGATTCTTAACCTAAGTAATTACCTAATCTAATCCTAATTAATTAATTAATCTCCAGATCAGCCTTATCAGGCAACACTGGGAACGTCCTATTCGTAAAGTCAAATTATCTATCTCCCAGAATCTTGTCGGATTCTGACTTATATACCCTTTCTGAAGTCCGGGGCAACAGACGGGACAACCCCACCAGGGACGGGGCAACGCACGTACAGACGGGTCAACCCTAACTTTCCCCGGACAATCCCAATCCCCATCAAACCAACCCCGGCTAAGTATTCTACGGGACTATATCGTTTATCTATAACTTAAAATAAAGCCTATAAATCCAATTGTAATAAAGATCAAACACTTACATTATAGGCACTCTTCGTAGTAAAAATCAGCCGTCTGCAACCTAAACAACTTTGACCCGAAGATCGGGGTCAAATAAAAATAGACGCGGCCCTAACTCTGACTTTTATAAACAAATATGGCACCTAACACGAACAACGTGCTTATTTATCACATTAAAAAAATCGCTATATACACAAATATATATGGATGAACACCATGCTACTGAAGTAATCAGCGTAAGTAGGCAATAGTCATATTAATAACTTGTGGTTTTACATACAAACCTTTGATTAAAACTATAAATAACACCGGTAACATCGAGTGTATAAAATAACACATGGCACATATGCACATGTATGTAAACATACTCAGTCAACGACTGGAAATAACGAGAAAAGATCGTAAGCTATAAATACATATAATCAAGCTTGCAATATTAGCTAAAGAATCCCATTTTCCTACAGGGGAAATAACAATCATTACAATTTGTATAGATATTATAGACAAAAACAGTGGAGGCGGTATCATACTTTGACAATACACCGAGATGCTGATAATGAATGTATTTTTTCCTTGTATAAACGTTGTCAGTGCTGATAATGAATGTATTTTTTCCTTGTATAAACGTTGTCAGTGCTGATAATGAATGTATTTTTTCCTTGTATAAACGTTGTCAGTGCTGATAATGAATGTATGTTTTCCTTGTATAAACGTTGTCAGTGCTGATAATGAATGTATTTTTTCCTTGTATAAACGTTGTCAGTGCTGATAATGAATGTATTTTTTCCTTGTATAAACGTTGTCAGTGCTGATAATGAATGTATTTTTTCCTTGTATAAACGTTGTTAGTGCTTATAATAAATGTATTTTTAGGTCACCTGAATCATTCAGGTGACCTATTGCTATCTGTTTTTGTCCGTCGTGCGTGCGTTAACATTTGAACATTTTCAGCTTCTTCTCTGAAACCCCTGAACCAATTTTGGCATATAGCATCTGTGGGTGGAGGGGAACAAAAATTGTGAAATTCGTGGTCCCTGCCCCCCTGGGGCCTGAGGGGTGGGGCAAAAACCATCAAAATGAGTGTAATTTTAAAAAATCTTCTTCTTTACTCCTGGACATCAAGAAGCCAAACTGTGGGCATAATTATAATGAGCGTTGAGCCCTCTACCAAAATTGTGAAATTCATGGCCCCTGGCGCAGGGGTTCTTGTGTTAGGGTGGGGCTCTATTGGTCATATAGTGAAAATGTAGAAATTCTTTGAAAATCTTCTTATATTGGTTTTATCTAAGGAGTAAATAACCCTTTTCTTTATGATGTCTCAGACCTAGGTTTTTTAAAAAGGATTATCGATTGAACATAAAAAATGACACATGTACTTCATGACCACATAGCTATTCAATGTTTCTTCCATCCAAAAGTAAAATTCTTATATTTAAGCACAAACCTAATTCAAACATTGGAAGGTTGTTACATGATACTCAGGTGACCTATAAGGCCCCTGGGCCTCTTGTTTCCTTGTATAAACGTTGTCAGTGCTGATAATGATTGTATTTTTTCCTTGTATAAACGTTGTCAGTGCTTATAATGAATGTATTTTTTCCTTGTATAAACGTTGTCAGTGCTTATAATGAATGTATTTTTTCCTTGTATAAACGTTGTCAGTGCTGATAATGAATGTATTTTTTCCTTGAATAAACGTTGTCAGTGCTGATAATGAATGTATTTTTTCCTTGAATAAACGTTGTCAGTGCTGATAATGAATGTATTTTTTCCTTGTATAAACGTTGTCATTGCTGATAATGAATGTATTTTTTCCTTGTATAAACGTTGTCAGTGCTGATAATGAATGTATTTTTTCCTTGTATAATGTCAGTGCAAATGTTGGGTCTAGCTGGTGACGTTGATGTTTTAAGAAATGAAGTCATATTTTACTATATTTGAACATAGATTCTTTACTCACATTGTTTATAAAAGAGCAAGATAATATCCCACCTTCATGTAATATTTGTCAAAGCCATGCCTACTATCTTTACATATATGTAGTACACTCAAAATGTAAAATATTGTACAAGTGATAAACTTTAGTTCATATATAGAGTTAACTTCTAAATTAAGGCAGTTGTTTCAGTTTACTCTTAAAAAATAGTGATAGTGTCGTGCTTTATGAGAAAATAGTGATAGTGTACATATAACCGTCCTTTATGTGAAAATAATCAATCTACATTACTACCAAAGTTCATCCCGAAATTCCGTATACTTCCCAAGATATGCAGAAATGAACTTGGGGAAAAAGCCTATTATTTTTTGGTTGACTATTAGCTGGGCCCTGACACTATACGACTACACAGAGTGTTTGAGCATTGCAACAAGCTATCAAATAGAATGTGCAGCATAAAATATCATTTCTAAAATGAATTTCTTACCCCAATTCATAAAATGAAGTCCGTAATAGCTCCAAGTGACTGGACATTTTTTAAACCGTCTGTACTGTCACAATCCCAACCATTAACGGTAGTTATGACTAATTACCCAAAAGAGATGGAAGGACCCATAACGATTTAGAGACTCAAATACTAATATTTATCAATGTTGATTCATTATAGTACATAAATTATGCTAATAACAAGTCTTTATAAATATACAAATGTCTTATGTCTATTTTTATCTAAATCACATTATCACAGGTGTTTGACGATTGTTAATAATGATGTCAATGTGGGTAGTTAGTGGCACCGATGAAAATGACTGTGATAAATGTGAAAGTACAGACGGTTTAAAATTTTCAGTCACTTGAAGCTATTACGGACTTCATTTTATGAATTGGGGTTGAGAAGGTAAAATATGAAATGGTGGCCGTTTGCAATGGCTTCGAAAATAGCCAACTTGAATTACTGTGGGATTTACACCTTGTAAAGGTAAGAAATGCATGTTTCATTGTGATAGGGAGTTAATAGGATGTCTGAGGCGAAAAGTTGAAGCGGGTAAGAAATTCAATTTAACCCATTTTAATCGCAACAAGCGGCCGAAGTTCAGGCAAGATTTCCCGAATCACTTTATGTGACACTGGTCTGAGATTCGGAAGAGGCGTCAGTCCAAATATCCAGCCTCGACGAATCTCGCTCAGATTAGGTAAAGGGCTGCAAAATGTATGCCTGTGTTCGGCGCTTATGGCCACTGAGCAGGGAGGGATCTTTATCGTGCCACACCTGCTGTGACACGGAACCTCGGATTTTGCGGTCTCATCCGAAGGACCGCCCCATTTAGTCGCCTCTTACGACAAGCACTCCTTCCTACAAGCAATACAAAATAGAAAGTTGGGCAAACACGGACCCCTGGAAAAACCAGAGGTGGGATCAGGTGCCTAGGAGGAGTAAGCATCTCCTGTCGACCGGTCACGCCCGCCGTGAGCCCTATATCCTGATCAGGTAAACAGAGTTATCCGCAGTCAAAATCAGTGTGTTAAGAACATGTTAATGATTACTAATCAGTGCTTTACACAGTGGTAGGAAGTGTTAACATGTTAATGATTACGAATCAGTGATTTACACTGGTAGGAAATGTAAACATGTTAATGATTACTAATGAATGATTTACACAGTGATAAGAAATGTAAATATGTTAATGATTACTAACCAATGATTTACACAGTGATAGGAAGTGTAAACATGTTAATGATTACTAATCAGTGATTTACACAGTGGTAGGAAATGTAAACATGTTAATGATTACTAATGAATGATTTACACAGTGGTAGGAAATGTAAACATGTTAATGATTACTAATGAATGATTTACACAGTGGTAGGAAATGTAAACATGTTAATGATTACGAATCAGTGATTTACACTGGTAGGAAATGTAAACATGTTAATGATTACTAATGAATGATTTACACAGTGATAGGAAGTGTAAACATGGTTATGATTACTAATCAGTGATTTGCATGGTGGTTGGAACCATACATCTTGTACAAATTTCTTAGTTCAGCTCATCGCAGTACAGGTACATTCGAGGTGGTTTTTTATTTTCGAGTTTGCCGGAAAGGTCCGATTAGTTCCGATTGACATCTCTCTTCTGATCGCTGAAAAAACAACGAAATGCACCTGATTTTGTGACTAGAGCATGGATGTTCATTATTGTACGCCAAAAACGCAAATACAGTGGCGGATCCAATTTATGAAATGAATAAAAACCCTTTTGAAAATTTCCTGCAATTATCAATTTAGAAAATCAGGATTTGTAGAAGGAGGCAGTATCCTGGTCTGCTTGCTTGACGCAAATTTTGGTTAGCATTCCTAATTGCGTTTAATTAAGCTTAAATGAAAAATTAAGAAAACGTGTTTATAGAAATGATTCATGAAAAAAAACTCACCCCCCCCCCCGTTTTCTATATTATCATTTGAAGTAGTAAATTCACAGGTTAGGTGTAGAGATAGTGGAGTTGGATCAAGGAATTGTTATTGTCGCCATGCTATATATAACCCTCTACTATAACGGAAATGTGCGTATCAAAATTTAACTGCCATAAAATAAAAATACTTTTCACTACAAAACACAAGCCACCATCGCTTTTTACAGATTTTTAAGATATTAAATCCACAGGCTGGATTTGAAGGAAGTGGATGGGGTCAAAAGATTTGATTGTCTGCTAAACTCAACGTTAGATCTGTTCCCCGAAAATTTGTATTTATGCTTTGATTAATATCTTAATATTGATTAATATTTTTATTAACATAAACATGGATTCCATCACGTGGTTTAATCTTTGAATGATATAAACGTCGTAAAATTCCATCCAATGTTATAGCATTAAATGCAATGTAACATAGAACTGACTGTAAAATAAAAATTGCATAAAATCATAGATAGATAGATCCAGTAAGTGCTCTACCAAGCCCCTATCTTTGCTCCTCACGAAAATATTAAGAGCTGTGAAGGAGAAACTTCAAACTTATTGTGCGACTACATATGCCAGAAGTGGTGTTAATCAAATCTGGATTCTAAAAACTTCTAAAGAACTTTTAGTAAACTTGAAATCGCAGAATTTTTCCTAAATCAATAACATTAAAACCTATGACTTTTCAACACTATACACGACCATTCCTCACGATAAATTAAAGACTAGACTTTTTGACATCATAGACAGTTGCTTCTTCAACAACAACGGAAAACGGAAATTTTCATATCTAGTGATCAGTCATTCAAAAACTTACTTTGTTAGACACCACTCTGATTCCACGCACAAGTACTCTGAAGTTGAAATAAAAAATATGCTAAAGTTCCTCATTGTCAATATCTTCGTGGTCTTTGGTGATCAGGTCTTCCAACAATCTGTTGGAATTCCCATGGGCACGAATTGTGCTCCTTTGTTAGCTGACCTGTTTCTATATTCATATGAAGCAGAATTTATTCAAAAACTTCTACGCGAGAAGAAAGAATCTTTCGCTGTGGCCTTCAATTCGACATTTAGATATATCGATGACGTTTTGTCTATTAACAATGATAGCTTTCATTCATATGTCGATTTGATATATCCCTGTGAGCTCGAAATAAAGGACACCACAGAGTCGTCCACTTCTGCTTCATACTTAGATATTTTATTGAAAGTAGACATTAACGGCAAACTGACAACTCAACTGTATGACAAACAGGATGATTTTTAGCTTCTCCATCGTCAACTTCTCATATTTATGTAGCAATATTCCATTATCACCTGCATATGGTGTTTATATATCTCAACTGATTCGATATGCAAGAGCTTGTTCTGCGTATAGTCAGTTTTTAAATCGAGGTAAGCTACTGACAAACAAGTTGATGATACAGGGGTTTCAACAATCTCGATTGAAGTCAGCATTTCGCAAATTCTATGGTCGTTATAACGATCTAGTTCGTCAATACAACCTCGCATTGAATGCTGTCTGACGTGTTTCATACCGATTGTTAAGCCGTTCTTGGCACACTGATTTTGACTGCGGATAACTCCGTTTACCTGATCAGGATATAGGGCTCACGGCGGGTGTGACCGGTCAACAGGGGACGCTTACTCCTCCTAGGCACCTGATCCCACCTCTGGTGTGTCCAGGGGTCCGTGTTTGCCCAACTCTCTATTTTGTATTGCTTATAGGAGTTATGAGATTGATCACTGTTCGTTATCTTCACCTTGCATGTAGATGTCTTATCATATGGTCAAATGCTGTCTGACTTGTTTCATACCGACTGTTAGGCCGTTTTGTCATTAGACAAAATGGCCGTTCTTTGCACGCTGATTTTGACAATGGATTACTCCGTTTACCCGATCGAAATATCGGGCTCCCGGTGGATGTTGCTGGTCGACAGGGGGCGCTTATTCCTCCTAGGCACTTGATTCCACCTCTGGTTCGTCCAGGGGTCCGTGTTGCCCAACTCTTAGTTTTGTATTCTTTATAGGAGTTATAAGATTACTCATTTTCCCTTATCTTCACCTTTTCATTTGAAAGATTGAGGTCAAAGTTATATGCAAGAAAGTTTTATGTCAAAGTCAAATGTCGAAAATCACGGTCGGGATCTAGTCTTCGTTTTCTTTGTCATGGTTATGAGTTGACGTACAGTACCTGGCAATGATAAGAACTGAATGAAGACCAATTTAGAGAGTGTGGTAAGCTGAAACTTGTTCTCATTGTAAATTTTCATTATAAATGCAGCGAGAAATTGGAACACGTTCTATTCTGTTTTGTTCGTAAACGATTTGTTTGCAACACCCGGGTCAATCGAGGTGTGAAAATTGATAATGTGATCAGTAGTTTTCGGATTGAAAGAAATAGCGGTAAATATTTCACTGTAAATTAGCTGATCTCATAATTATGAAAATTAATTTTTTAATGTTAAAGGGGCATGGACATGATTTGAGCTGAGTATTTTTGAATTTTATTTGTTTCCATTCTTAACGTTTACAATGCTTCACGAAAATATTTCTAATGGTCAGCGAAAATTTGAATGTCAGTTTGTGAGTTACAAGAGAGATACAGAGCTCACAATTCTTTGTTTTTTAAACAAGGCATGTACCAATTGTTTTGGTTTACATAGGTTAACTATATTAGTAAATGTTTCGTTAAAAGCAGATTTTTCAAACTACAAGTTCATTATGAACACAATCAGTTTTAGTGTTAGTCACGTCTCATTTGTTTTAAACATGATCATTTCGACTAATCAATCTATATATATAAACAATCAAAGCTTCTGGGATTGAGGATTATTCCAATGATAAATGAAATAGAGAAGTACACTCAAAAGTCATAAACTTATGCATAAACGTATGTTGTGTCTCTATAACAATCAACACAATTATGTCTGCATACATATAATAACCCTTGGAATTTTGCTAGTTTAAAAAAAAATCAACAATGAGGGGACATGTCTTACAAAACTAAACAATCCTTCATTGTTCAAAGTGCATGATTAACGGTATTCTCTTGCCCTTTTCATGAAGCTAATTGTTGATGGTATATTCATGAAAGACCTCGTCTCGGGATAAATAGTTGACTGCAACAATACATTATTTTAAGACGTGATAAATTAAAGTCCCTAACTTTTTTTCTAGCCCACGCTTAAGTGCGCTTTTACAATCCGCGGGCCCCCGTGTTTTTGACCGGTACTATAATATGATCGGTGATATTCTGTCTGGGTGTAGGAATTTTTGAATAGGCAGAAAATTACAACAATTTTAAAAAGATTTCATGTAACCGTACTTGACCAAATAAACTGAGGGTGGCCTAATCTTTATCACCATGTTTTTAGAAAAATGAACATATAAAATCTTTTCCTTGAGTAAATATAAACAACACCCAGTGAATAATTTTGAAATTCCGAATAGGGTGTGTGGAATTCATACATACACGTATGCTTTAAGAGTGATCGCTCCTTGCGTTAACAAACAAGGTTTTGAACTCGTTAGGTAAATTCTGTTTTTGTTTCTCATGCGGTCAAAGGTGTATCGTTTCAGAATGCTTATACATATACTCACCAAATTCCCTCATTCATTTCAACATTTTAGTTCGCTCGTTTTATCTTATGTTCAAAGTAGTCAAAGACAATTGCTAATAAAAATACTGTCGTGACTAGTCAGCAGACTATATTAGGGAATACTCATTACGCTTTGAGAACCCTTTTTGGCAGATCCCCCATTCCAGAAAAGTTTTGAGAGTGTTGTAAATATAAAAGACAGCGAAGTGCAGATGAAATTAAATGGTGTTGTTTTTTATTCGGTTAACAGACACCAGGTACAGTGGAAAGGATAGATTATATGATGTAAAGTAATTTTTTTCAAACAATATGAAAATCACGAAAGTTTAAAACTGTATTTGATCAACTTATCCGTGCTACTTCAATCAATGTCCTATCATAAGAAAATAAGTTATAAGTTACAGTTAACCATGTTCTTGTTTAACCAAGACGAAAAGGTAAATAATGAACAAGTAAAAGTAAAATGACGAATCCTAACTTACCCACTTTAACCTTACAGAAGTATCTATTTAATACACTACTGTACATTTTCAATAGTGGAATACTGTAATGGTCTATATCTGACACGCCAAAGTGCGATGGTGTGAGACGAATGCGCCGTAGTGCTATGGTGTCGACACGACAAAGTCCGATGGTACATACTTGATTTGTAAACGACAGTGTTTTGGTACAGGCTGTACCATCCGTGTGTTGTTTCACCAAAATATCAGTGCATAATCCATGCACAAAAAATAAGAATAAGAACTTGCTTCAATACCATTTAGTTGTTGCATTATTAAATGCTGTCTGACTTGTTTCACATCGATTGTAAGGCCGTTCTTGGCACACTGATTTTGACTACGGATAAGTCCGTTTACCTGATCAAGATATAGGGCTCACGGCGGGTGTGACCGGGCAACATGGAATGCTTACTCTTCCTAGACACCTGATCCCACCTCTGGTATATCCAGGGCTCCGTGTTTGCTTAACTCTATTTTGTATTACTTATAGGAGTTATGCGATTGATCACTGTTCGTTATCTTCACCTTTCATCCATTGAATAATAATGATATTTTCACACTGTGAAAATAACAACTAATTGTGACATCATGTTGTGTATTACTATACATTCTTTTCGCCTGGGTCAAACTGTTCATTTTAGCTTGTCGGAGACCCGAATAAAGCAACATCATTTAATTTCATCTGTCATTTGAAATATACATGTTCCAAGACCAAAGGAAATGTAATAAACAGACAATTTAATGTTTTGTAGTTGGATATGGAATTTATTTCACTCTTGAGACAATTTTTTTTTTCACTTGTGCTTCATACTCGTGAAAATATTTTTGTTCAAAAATCCTGCATTAATCGCGGAATAAATTCCATATCCAACAACAAAACATTGAATATCCTCTGTATTTATTTTTTGACTTCTTTCTAGCAGAATGTGATTATTTGTTAAATATTACACCTAATAAATATAAGATCAAACATATACAGGATTTTTACCCGAAACCTCTAATATCCCTCTTTTCAAATGATCTACATTTCTAACAACATTTTCCCTTAATTAAAACTGAGTAAACTTTATATCAGAAGCATCCAAAATAGTTGGACATTAGATCAAATAAAACAAAAAGGAAAATATTACCTGTAAAAATACAAGGCAAGGAACTACATATGAAATTGAATGATGTTGCTTTATCCGGGTCTCCGTTGAAAGTGGCCCAGGTAGACGCAATCTTAATCAGTAGACTCGCACTTCCCTGAAACTGACTCATTTGATAAAACAATAATTGATCACATCACCTATCCACTCGCGACAATTCCTGTCCCTGACCATTTACCTTTGACATTCCATTTCCACTAATCAGGATAATCCCCAAACAAAGACTAATTGAGGAAGTTTAACTAAGAAAGATCAAATAAATCCCAGAAGATACAGAATAAACAATTAAACAACTGTTTTACAAACTTGATCAACATACATTGTAAACAAATCCAATCAAATTCACAGGTGATATAGAAGTACAGAAAAATACAAACAACACATCACCTGTACACGTCACCAACCGCCGTGTGGCCAAGCGTTCGCTCCGCATGCGGAAGGCCGGGGTTTGAATCCCGGCCGCGACAGACCTAAGTCGTGAAAACAGGTAGTGGCAGTTCCATCGCCAATCGCTCGGCATCAG
This sequence comes from Ostrea edulis, assembly GCF_947568905.1. Lineage (NCBI taxonomy): Eukaryota > Metazoa > Mollusca > Bivalvia > Ostreida > Ostreidae > Ostrea > Ostrea edulis. The sequence continues at coordinate 52,189,154 of NC_079172.1, forward strand.
GCGTGAATGTCAAGGGTCCTCGGAGATGACCTTAAAAACGGATGTCCCGTGTCACAGTACATGTGGCACGCTAAAGAACCCTCACTGCTCAATGGTCGTAAGCGCCGAGCGTAGGCCTAAATTTGAAGCGCTTCATGTGAGTAAAAAATTCTCGAGCGAGACGTTTAACAAGATACAATATACGTCACCAGATTCATCATCAAATTCACAAAAATCCTTACATGTATAGATGTATTGCTGGATCCAGTAAGTATGCTACTAAACCTGCTCACGATATTGTCAATGACGAACTCTTGCATCTTTTTTTTTTTTTTTTTGTGATTTCAAATTTACTTAAAAGTTCTTTAAAAGTTTTTAGAATCATTTTTGGCATATGTTGCGGCACAATACGTTTGAAAGGGTGAAAATAACAAACAGTGATCGATCTCATTAATTCCCATTAGGAATACAAAATTGAGTTAGGCAAACAAGGGCCCTTGGACATACAATGTACCATAGGTGGGATGCAATATTTCGATTAGGTACACGGAGTAATCTGCAGTAAAGATCAAAAGCCTAATAATTGGTATGAAACACGTCAGGCAGTATTTAATCCAATGACAGGTATCGTTATAACGACCATATGGGATTTGTGAAATGCTGACTTAAAACGAGATATGAGAAGTTAACGATTGAGAAGCTGAAATCATCCCGTTTGTCATAAAGTTGAGTTGTTAGTTTGCGGTTAATATCTATTTCCAATAAAATATCTAAGTGCAAAGCAGATGTGGAAGACTATGTGTATCTTTTCTTTCAAGTTCACTGGGATATATCGAATCGACATATGAATGAAAATTATTATTGTTTATAGATGAAACGTCAATATTATTGTTTATAGATAAAACGTCGATATATCTTTCTTTTTTTAAGCCACAGCAAGACATTTTTTCTTCTCACGAAGAAACTTTTGAATGAATTCTGCCTCGTAAGAATATGAAAACATGTCAGCAAATAAAGGAACACAGTTAGTGCCCATGGGAATTCCAACAGACTGTTGGAAGATCTTATCCAAAGTTTTTTCTTCACGGCAGTTAATCTTCTCTTAATGAGTAAAATAGGAGATTGGTAGAAAATGTACTGGGTCCAGCAATGTATCTATGTAAAGGTTTTCGTAAAGTTTAGGAATCTACTATAGTACGGTACGGTAATTCGCATTTATTCGTCCCATTGACTAGATAGTAAATATGTTTAAAACTTAAGCATGATTCCAAAAACAGGACCTAACATAGATTCATTGAAAATTGCCTGCAAGAAAGTTAGATTCAAACGATAAATAACTGAAAAACTTCATGAAGAATTGTGAAAAATTAAAAACCATAGATGGGTGCATAAACAAGGTCGCAGTACTAGTCGATAATGAACACCTACATGGAATATGAAGAACACAAAATGCACTTTCTTTTCTTTAGGGCAGTCTAAAACCGAAAGTGGAAATAATAAAGGTAACAATAGACATAACAAGTAACAAACAACATCATACAAAGGTGTTATTTTCAAAGGGAATCAAAACTTTTATTAGCTAAGGAAAAATAGGTTACATGCATTTCATATTGCTCATCCAAAACGTTTATCTTTGCCAACGATACCATTTTGCAATGTTCATGGAAGACTTTCATGGCTTCATTTTGTTATTAAAGTATCAAATCTTACAAATCCATTTAAGAATTATTTTAAACAAACATACAGTGTTGAAATACAACAAATCATATCTTTTATAATTCTAAATCAAAACACCTCACTTACCCAGTAGGTAAAACAAAGTGGGGTGAACATTTGGAGGTTAACCCTAAAAAATGGAAAATAATCTACAAAATACTCATCAAAGTGACAAAGGTCTGCGAAATTAAAGCAGAATCTTAGCAACAAATTTATCTCTATTCAAATTATTTTTTAAAAACTTACTCAAAGTAATGCACTCATTGTTACTCTGAAGAGGAAAAAAAACCCATATCTTATGAGAATGAGGATTCCTGAAAGAATTTGAACATTTTCCGGAAAAGAAGTCTGATCTATAGGTAGCTATTACTAAGAAATATTAGTGAGATAAAAACACTGTTGTTTTATGGCTTTAAGTTAGATGTGTATACAACAAGATGCTCTGAGACAGTGTGCGCTGCATTAATTACAAAATTAAACTTTTTATAAAACATAGTTCATTTCTTACAAAAATGTTTGATACCCATTGGAATTAGCTGTTTTCTTAAAACTCTCTCTATCAAGAATACCACATGTACTGAATTATTTTTATTTATTGTTTCTATGTCAATGAATTAATGTCATGCGACCAAATTTTTGTAAAAAAAAAAAAATGATTTCCAAAATTTCAAACTTACAAAACACGACAACTTTTTCGCCGTTATTGCCTACTGATTGCGGAAAATCACTGGTAAACAATACGGCTAGATAAAGGAGATAAAACACTCTAATTATAAATTTACATCAACTGGCGATAGAACAAACCATTACTATTGATATCTTCTTTACTTTTTTTTTTTATTTCAGAAAGAAACAATTTCATAGTTTGATCGATCTCAGCCAGCAATATCATTTTGAACATTCTAATTCCCAGACAATGGCCGGTTGTTTCCTGCTCGTCACTGGGAGGTGAAGTCAGAATCTTGACCAGGATAAATGTCTCAAAGCAGTAGAATAATGTTTGCACTATCAAAATACTAAACGCCTATTGCTTTCAGTCAAAACACAAGCACAATGAAATTCCCAATGTTTCATCACACAATCAACTATAGGTCATCGTGTGCGGCAAATTTGCGTTCCAGATAATGGAGTAAAGTTCACTCACCCTAGTTCTAGTTCTTTATTATCCTTGAACCAAACGGCTCATAATGCAGAAACAGAATAACATAAATATAGTATATACAAACATCACACAGGAGAGTATACATAAATAGAACAAAAGCTAAATTAAACATCTCTTTTTAAACATGTACAAATTTACAAGTACTTACTTAAATTAACCAATTCTTTGACATTTTGAACACTTAGTAACTCAACCAGTTTGAAGGTACTTGGCCCTTTTTAATAATATCTTTTTATATATTTTGATCTGAGTTCATTATAGAATGGATATTCGTCTTCTAAAACCAACTATTGCTTTCAGATTTATAGTTACAAATCCTGCGACTATCAACAAACAACTTATCAGTTATGAGTACCGCTTTTTATGTCTGATCATGTGGGTTTCCAAAGAGGAATTAGAGCATTTCGTCTTTCTTTGATTCCCTTTGGGAACTGTTCTTGAATACCGTATCTGGTATCCATCAGGTTTTTAGGTCACCTGAGTAAACTCAGGTGACCTATTGCAATCGGTTGTCGTCCGTTAACAATTGAACATTTTTAACTTCTTCTTGATAACTATCATTCCAATTCTTTTCATATTTAATATGAAGTATCTTTGGGACAACGGGAACATAAATTGTAAATTTCAGGTCTTCAGCACCCCTGGGGCCTTAGGGGAGGGGCAAAACCTGCCCAAAATTAACCAATTTTCAAAAATCGTCTTTTTAAGAATCGCACATGTGTAAGAAAAACTAAAAGCATGGTGATGGAGAGCAGGAAGGCCTCTACCAAAATTGTAAATTTCATGATCCCCGGGATAGGGGTTCTGACCCCAGGATGGGGCCAAACTTGTTATATAGTGTTTATGTGAAAAACACTTAAATAACATTTTCTTTAGTGCTATTGATACTATATTGAAACTAAATAGATATTTAGAAAGAGCAGGTAGTCCTTTACCAAAATTGTAAAGTTGATGATCCCAGGGGTAGGGGTTTTGGTATCAGGGTGGGGCCAAAATGGTCAGTTATTCAATGTGTGAACAATAAACATTTTTAACTTCTTGATAACTATCATTCTAATTCTTTTCATATTTGGTATGAAGCATCTTTGGAACAAGGAGGACATAAATTGTAAATTTCAGGATTCCTGCACCCCTGGGGCCTTAGGGGCGGGGCAAAAATTGACCAATTTTCAAAAATCTTCTTCTCAAGAACCGTACATGTGTAAGAAAAACTACATGCATTGTGATGGAGAGCAGGCAGGCCTCTACCAATTTGTAAATTTCATGATCCCCGGGGTAGGGGTTCTGACCCCAGGGCGGGGCCAAACTTGTTATGTAGTGTTTATATGTAAAACACTAAAAATAACATCTTCTTTAGTGCTGTTTATACTATATTGAAACTAAATAGAAATCTAGAAAGAGCAGATAGTCCTTTACCAAAATTGTAAATTTGATGATCCCAGGGGTAGGGGTTTTGGTATCAGGGTGGGGCCAAATGGTCAGTTATTCAATGTGGGAACAATAGACATTTTTAACTTCTTATTGATAACTATCATTCCAATTATTTTCATATTTGGTATGAAGCATCTTTGGAACAAGGGGGGCATAAATTGTAAATGTCAGGATTCCTGCTCCCTGGGACCTTAGCGACGGGGCAAAAATTGACCAATTTTCAAAAATCTTCTTCCCAAGAACCGCACATCTGTAAGAAAAACTAAATGCATAGTGATGGAGAACAGGAAGGGCTCTACCAAAATTGTAAATTTCATGATCCCTGGGGTAGGGGTTCTGACCCCAGGGCGGGGCCAAACTTGGTATATAGTGTTTATGTGTAAAACACTTAAATAACATCTTCTTTAGTGCTGTTGATACTAAATTGAAAGTATATGGATAGAGCAGGTAGTCTTTTACCAAAATTGTAAATTTGATGATCCACGGAGTAAGGGTTCTGACCCCAGGGTGGTGGGCCTCTTGTTACCAGAAAGACGCATGTTTTCACGGTCAACAAAGGAATTAAACTTCACAACAATAGGCCGGGTTTTTTGTTTTTTTTCCTGCTTGCGTTTTCCAAGACGATGCGCACTCTCTATTTTAATGTCTCGTGGATTTTTGATTTTTAATTCATTAGTATATAGGTTCAGAATGAGTTCTTATGGATTATTCATTTTCCGAAAAACCAAAGATCAACAAATTGTCTCGCATCCTGCGGCATTGATTGATTGGTTGATGTTTTCCGCCACACTCAACAATTTTTCAGTTATCTGGTGGCACCCAGTTTTTTATTGGTGGAAAAGAGAACCCAGATACAATGTACCTGCGCAGAGACCACCGACCTTCCGAAAGTAAACTGGGAAACTTTCTCACTTATCGGCGCGAGTGGGATTCGAACCCGCGCCGATAGAGGTGAGGGGCCGTGTGATTTTGAGCGCGATGCTCTAACCACTCGGCCACGAAGATCGAGATTCTTTGAGATTTAAATTTTGTTTTTTAAGAGTGTCAGTTTTGGAATTAAGTAATTTAATGTTTTGTCAATTTCAATTTTGGTCACATTTACAATATCTGACTCCTAACGCAGGCTTTCAACTTGATCTGAAAGAAACTGCATGCTGGTCTCAAAGTCAACTGATTTTTGTTCATATTCTTTCAACTCGCTATCAAAGCCCGACATTTTAGCGTCCATGATGAAATCTTTTTACTGAGATCATCAAGAGTGGAAAGTCTAGAGATAACATAATCAAGTTGTTTTTAGTTTTCCATTACAATGTATTGTAAGTCAGATCCGCCTCCGCCCGCATTACCAGGGAGGAATTGTGGATTAACTTGTTGAAACTGGGGGAAAACAGATTGAGATTGAGATAGAAACGCTGGATTGTTAGGAGTATATTGTTGATTATTTGGAACTAACTGTTGATTAGGAATGAAATTTGTTTGCGAGTTATTGATTTGTGATGCCATGTTATCACTACTCACAGTTCCTTTGTTCTGCTTGCTTTTGTTAACGTTGTTTTTTCTTTGGAGGCTGCCTGACGGAATCGGTGGTTTGCATGTCCAAATATATGTACCAAAATCATTACCACTGAATAACACTGAATAAAATATCCCAGGTATGAATAAAATGCAGTATAGCAGAGTCTAGAAGTGCAAGAAATTTCTATTACGGTGGAGCGATACAAAACACGTCCACTCTCTCCTGCGACTGCTACCCGTCATGTGCAGCTGGCATTTGTCAACGCTGAAGAAGATGTTTCAGTTTCTGCCATAGTGCTCAGCGCCCCAGATTTAATAAACTTCAGCTTGATATAAATGGTCGCTTGTCTTTGCTTAGTGATATCAAAGATGAGGAAAATATCTAGAGGGCTATTGCTGAATTGAGTGTTGGAAAAGACCTTTATCTGTGTTTCCATGGCCAATGCAACGGTTTATTACAGTTGCGTTGAAGACTATTCTCTTCCAATTGTCTTCAGGGGCGGATCCAGGAATTGTGGTAAGGGGGTCCAGAGTGAAGTCCTTGTGGGGGACCAGGGGGCGAAGCCCCCGGATTTTATAGGGCTTAAAATATGTCTCCTAAGTAGTCATTTTTACTATTTTCAGCCATTTTTAATAAGGTGAAATTGATAAAATGACGCATATTTTAAGGGGTTTTGGAAAAAATGTAAGTTCTCCCTATAAAAATCCTTCAATAAATCAAAAGATTTTGTCGTTTATTTCTCCAAGAGTGAATAAATTATTGCTTCTTTTGTTAACATTTTTCTAAACAAGTGACCACGAATTACCTTAATTTTGAAAAATTTGGGGGGGGGGGGGGCTTAAATCCGCCACTGGTCTTAATTAATCATGACCTGGTCAATACTCTCTATTCGATTTTGTTTCATACATGTAGCTCTCTCTCTCTCTCTCTCTCTCTCTCTCTCTCTCTCTCTCTCTCTCTCTCTCGTTTTGTTTTCAGAAATGAAACAGCATAGTTTTCGGAGTTGAAAAGAAGAATAACTTTTCAAGAATGAAAACAGAACTTCTTTTTTTTATTTTCAGTAAAGAAGTGGGTCCAAAAGTAGACATAAGGACCTCTTTCCGGTGTACGGAATCAAATATGGTATATGTGTATTTGTTAAAAATCTGTCAAAAACATTTCCATTTGAAGCCGAACTTTCTTTCGAAAGTTGGCGTGTTTGAATAAAGTTTTGTAGTTTTAGCCATTTAAAGAAAAAAGCTACTTCAAATCTCCATCACAAACTTTTTGTTAAAAAACATCATATAAGTAATTTGTTTATAATTTTTAATGTAAAAATAAAAGAGGTATACAAACTAAAACACAAAGATGAAGTTTGATGTGGCGAGGTGGAAGTGAAACTACCCACGATACGCCACGGACCACTGACAGTTTACTTTAACCCTAACAAGTTACTTCAGGCAACTTGCGTACTACATAAACAAGTGTATTACATTATACATACGTCACCTTTCCTGGTTATAGGCAGGGTAGGTGAGATAACCGGGTTGTGGGACCATTTCATCCCAACACATATTAAAGTATGCTACAGTTCCCGCCCCTTATATAATTGGAAAATTGCGACATAAATATAAAAATTAAGAGATAGATAGATAGACAGATAAATAGGTATGAAGAGAGATAATTACTTTTCGCAATGTTCGGTAAAAATATAGGTAAAGATTCTGAAGATTTGAAATGAAAGCGCTATCCCCGTCACAGTAATCGTTAACCAAAAATGACTAATATCCCCTTTTCAAGCTCGTACATTGTAAAAATGCCTAAAAGGGAAACTTTTGACTGCCCCAAGACTTCAGCTACGTCGTCTTTTCTCCACGCACTGTATCTCGGCCTAAAGTCGGATTAGGATTGCTTATTCTGCAATATAAAACAGCAGCAGCAACAAAGAATATCAAATGCCTTTAAAGGGAGAGGGAAGTGGAAAACACGGTTACCTCTTAGCAGAGATGGCGTGAAAAGGAATAAGTTCTGGATAGAGGCTAAATTTGCAATAAGTTGGAACAAAAATTCGGTAACCTTACAAATTAAGTTGTACCTGTCTACAGCTTACTTCTATTAATGTTATAATTGTAACTACTTGAAAACAGTCTGAGGCTTTTCCTAAATCAATAATTGACCATTTGATATAAAATCATATACTTTTCATATACACCAGGATTTTCTTATCTCATCTTGAGTTAGCCGAAGTATGTCCTGCTTACAAATGGAAGAAAATTTACAGACCCATGTCCATTCTACCAACTTTATCAAAACGCATGTTTCTTATCCCGTGGGGATCCGAGTTAGAATAGGTCCCAGTACCCCTTACTTGTCGTACGAGGTGACTAAATGGGGCTGTCCTTCGGATGAGACCGCAAAAACCGAGGACCCGTGTCACAGCAGGTGTAGCACGATACATATTCCTCCCTGCTCAAAGACCGTAAGCGCTGAGCATAGGCCAAAGTTTTGCAGCCCTTCACCGGCAATGGTGACATCTCTATCTATTTGCAATTTTCTTAATGTCAATTAAACTTATGAAAGAATTTAAAAAGTTTTATTTTTACGAAGGTATATTCTAATATTTAAACAAGAGGCCCATGGGCCTAGAATCGCTCTTCTGGTACATTGTAGAACAGGCAAAAAGTAGGTGACCTACTTTTGGTCGACACACTGAAGACTCAAGATGCATCAACTGACAAAGTTTGATAATTGAAGTCAAATAATATCTGAAATATTCAGATATAAACTTCAAATTCCAAAAGTAGGTCACAGTGACCTACTTTTTGGTCAACACACTGTGAAGACTCAAGACTCATCAACTGACAAAGTTTGATGATTGTAAGTCAAATAGTATCTGAAATATAGTCGTCAAAATCCAAAAATAGGTCACGGTGACCTACTTTTTGGTCAACACACCCTGAAGACTCAACATGCATCAACTGACAAAGTTTGATAATTGTAAGTCAAATAGTATCTGAAATATTAAAATATAGCCGTCAAATTTCAAAAGTAGGTCACGGTGACCTACTTTTCAGTCAACACACTCTGAAGACTCAAAATGCATCAACTGACAAAGTTTGATGATCCTAGCTTTCATAATATCCAAAATATGCATCTAAAATTGAAAATGTGAAATTTGAATGTCTGCAAAATTCAAAAAGTAGGTCATTGTGACCTACTTTTTTTATAAATATGTTTCGAGGCCTCTAGACGCATCAACTTACAGAGGTTTTCAGAAGACATTCTACACCTGAGGTTCCTAGAGGTTTCAGTAGATATTTTACACCTGAGGGTTGCTAGAGGTTTTCAGAAGATATTCTACACCTGAGGTTACTAGAGGTTTCAGTAGATATTCTACACCTGAGGGTTGCTAGAGGTTTTCAGAAGATATTCTACACCCGAGGTTACTAGAGGTTTCAGTAGATATTCTACACCTGAGGGTTGCTAGAGGTTTTCAGAAGATATTCTACACCTGAGGGTTGCTAGAGGTTTCAGTAGATATTCTACACCTGAGGGTTACTAGAGGTTTCAGTAGATATTCTACACCTGAGGGTTACTAGAGGTTTCAGTAGATATTCTACATCTGAGGGTTACTAGAAATTTCAGTAGATATTCTACATCTGAGGGTTACTAGAGGTTTCAGTAGATATTCTACACCTGAGGTTACTAGAGGTTTCAGTAGATATTATACACCTGAGGTTACTAGAGGTTTCAGTAGATATTCTACACCTGAGGGTTACTAGAGGTTTCAGTAGATATTCTACATCTGAGAGTTACTAGAAATTTCAGTAGATATTCTACATCTGAGGGTTACTAGAGGTTTCAGTAGATATTCTACACCTGAGGTTACTAGAGGTTTCAGTAGATATTATACACCTGAGGTTACTAGAGGTTTCAGTAGATATTCTACACCTGAGGGTTACTAGAGGTTTCAGTAGATATTCTACACCTGAGGGTTACTAGAGGTTTCAGTAGATATTCTACACCTGAGGGTTACTAAGAGGTTTCAGTAGATATTTTACACCTGAGGGTTACTAGAGGTTTCAGTAGATAGTCTACACCTGAGGGTTACTAGAGGTTTCAGTAGATATTATACACCTGAGGGTTACTAGAGGTTTCAGTAGATATTCTACACCTGGGGTTACTAGAGGTTTCAGTAGATATTCTTGGAGTATGCTGTAATACAACAGATACGTGTAACGTTTTGCCATATTGTAAACCATTTATAAATACAATGCATGCTGAGTGAAATACACACGACCTTCACCGTCCCTTTATCAAATTCATCTTGTATATACATTGTACACCTCTGGTGTGTCCAGACGTCCGTGTTCGCCCAGACCTTCATTCATATTAGTAAAACTACGTAAAGGATATAAGCCTCAAACTGTCCATTCTGTGAGAGAAAGAACTAATCGAGGCCCGTAGGGCCGAGATCAGTTCTTTCTCTCACAGAATGGACAGTTTGAGGCTTATATCCTACTTAAAACATTACGTCTTTTGTTCTAAGAATGAACAGTCTCAGGTAAACCCATTAACAATGATAATTATGAATAAAGCTATTTTGAATAGTCTGACAATATAACCAGTCTTACGTAGAATTCTGTTACTTTTGTTCACTTATTGGACAGTGTCAGGTGAGTAGTCTTCTACTGCAGGTTTTATATTCACTCTTTCTATAGTACTGAGCCATATCAACATGTCTTCCTCTGATGGGGAGAGCATTTTCATTGCACAGTCAAAATTTAAGGATTTTAGTGAAAGTACTGCAAATATTCTGGATATGGAGGGTGAGAAAGTTATGGAGCCAAATTTTGATCTGAAAAGCATTGTGTTTTCGAATATTTGGATGAGAAAATAACTAACGCCAGCCAAAAGAACCCAATACACCTAGCTCGTGGAATGAAATTATTCATGAAAGCGAAATTAATAATTCAGAATTAGGATATGCTAATAAAGAAAACATAAAAAAGAATTGTGAAGAAGTTTCGGAATGTGCCTCTGAATCCAGCGAAATTCAAATACAGTATGGAAATATGGCTTTCAGCGATATAGTAATGGCCAATGGAATTAAAAAATCATGAATCTTACGAGTTGTAGAAGAGAATTCTACTTAAGGGGAATATCGTTTTTAAGTGTTTCAGTGATTTTTCTGATATCTGTGTTGATTCTTAATTGTAGGGAATTTAGAATTAAATTTGTATCTCTTTGACAAATGTATTGTCTTTCTCTTATTTTCAGCCTACCTGTAGATGTCTAATAAGTTATTGGGTTTACCTGTAGGTGTCCAATAAGTTGACAATTGCTGTCCATTATTTTTAAGAATGGACAGATACTGTACAGGTAAACTTTTCACTACAAGTGGACTTTCTTCTATATAAAAGCCTAAAAAGACAAAGGATTGCGTAACAAAAATGTTTTAAATATATATTATGTATTTAATTTGTCCTGAGGAAGGGACTTATCGAATTGTTCGTGCTGTTGGTCATATCGGTGCTTTATATATCTATACATAATTATATATATATATAGAGAGAGAGAGAAATGTATTTTTTCTTTCCTGATTAGTTGCATAAAAACATACGACATATTTTGAAAAATCCCAGCCATCTTCGCCTTTTCCGTACGAGATAGCTACTAGTACATGGTCCTGTATCGTACACCGACTCATCTCAATATGTGCTTCAGTTATTTATGTAAGTCTATACTCGAATAAACCACAGTTGTTACCTATTAAAACAGAAAATTTGCATTAAACAAAGAAATGTACAATGTACTTTACTGAGAGAGAGAGAGAGAGAGAGAGAATTTGCATTAATCAAAGAAATGTACAATGTACTTTACAATGTGATAAATATCATGTGTGATAATTGTAAGTGTCTTTCATCAGAGATATAGCATTACCTATGTCTTGGCATAAAGTGATATCTTAAACAGACTGTGCAAATAAATATGTACCTCAACAGAACTTGTTCGGATGTATTCCTCGCTTACAGCTGCTGTAATCGTTCGAGTCGTGCTCGGAATGAATAGAGTTGTTTTGAAAATCGGAGTAAGGGCGATAACTCCAAACCAGAAGTCTAGTATTCACAATTCCCGCTTCACTGGTCATAGATAACTAAGTAAGAAGATATAGAAATAATAACACCAGGAAACAGTATAGTAACAAGGTATTGCACTGACGACGGAAGACATTATGAAATTAGCTTCATCATTCGTATGTCAGTGGATTTTTTCTCTTCTTTCTCCATAAATGTAAAGCGATCTCCATTTATATTGTTGTTTAAATTTTTCTTTCTTGACATTGTGAATATGTATATATAATTTAAAAAATCTACATCATCGACATTGTGCATTTTGACCTTAATATTTCAGTAGACTATTATTTACTTCTTGAGGAATATTATGATTGGTGAAGATATATCTTCCTATTCAGCAATAAGTAGACGAACTGGATATTACATCACAGGAAAACTCGGAATATGATTATCAAAGAGTTAAAAATGGTTATCAAAAGAAAATAATCTTATTGATTTCCCACGTGTTTTCCCATTCCTTAGACATATCATTTCACTGTAACATTTGCCTTCTGCAGACTTCAGTCCTCTTGATTTAAACAGATACATGTAGCATATCTCGTTTGAAAACACATAAGCAAACGAAAAGAATATGAGGGAGGCTACATATGCTGGTGATTATTAATCAAATGTACTAAACTCGTCAATTAATAAACACGTACTAATATCATGAAATTGATAGACACGATAATCTTAGAAAATTAATTAATACTAACCTCAAAAGATTAGTACAAATGGATTCTGAATAAAGTCAGTATAATTTACTTCGTGCAAACAAGTCAATTCAAGTACAGATTGGAAGGACTAAATCCATATCACTTAGTTCTCGCCCATCACCCTTTTCTTACATATAGAGGGAACTGGGATCAATTTGTCACAATTATGTACGATATCTAACATTGCTGAATCATTCAACATATTGAATCTTCCTCTTCAATTTCACCCCAACACCACTGCACATCAAATAACAGATCAGAGAAAAATAAATTGATAAGGAATAAACAACTCTTTGACATTCTATTGTAGCAATTATATTTCATATGTAGTCATAACCTTCTCATGCAGGTGATATGGAATACATCGGGTTCGTTGTTACGTATTAATTCCACTTACGGATCACGATCCCATGATGTGATGGATTGCTGTCATCTCTCGGCGAGCATCTCGTCGATTCATATCCACTGTCTTACCACAGCATTGCGTGGCGGTATAATGTAATCTTACACTCAAGAAATGTGATCGCTTTTGATTTGGCTCCACTTTTTTGGCACGCTGTTTTTGGCTATATTTAGCTCTAAAACTTCATAGTTATTTCGGATTTCAAACATTTCGGTTGAGCATCACTGAAGAGACATTATTTGTCGAAATGCGCATCTGGTGCATCAAAATTGGTACCGTATAAGTTTTACATGATTAAGACAATGAGACGACTGTGGCATAACAAAGTACAGTTAACCTTGCAACATGGAGATTGTTTTGTTTGGGTGCAAAAAGGAATGCAAACAAAATAACATTTTTAAACTTATAATCTTAATGTGCTTACTTTCAATTCCTTCTGCACAAATTATCATTACCCAATTATCATTGCAAAATTTGTGTGTAATTATCCGATTACAGAAAACAATCAATCGTTCGGGGCCGCAAAAAGACGAATAGCATGTAGTCATCAACCTGTGCATGTGTGTATCCGCCCGACCATATGTCCTTGTAAACGATTTACAGGACTTTTTTGGGCTATCCATACAGCAGTTAAACTGTACATAATCGTTTGTGAATGGGTTATATATCAAGTTTGAGTATGAGCTTTGTTAACCAATTTTTAAAGATTTATGGACTTTTAACTCAGCAAAATTCAGGTATTTAATAGAAGTGAAATGGCCCCTATTATATTCATAAAAATAAATTTCTTGTTTCATGTTCAAATTTACATGATTCAACTCATTGACATAAATTTGCCAGAAACGGTATATAATTCTGAGTTTAAGACAGCTCACTACACTAAAGCTTATAACCTGTATGACACCACGTCACAAGATGACGATTCAAATGTTTTGTGAAATTATTTGTATCGATCGATTTGTTTGTCTATCATCGTAGCTCAGTGGTTAAAGCATTGGGCTGGCGAACCACAGATCTCGAGTTTCAAGTCCCCCAGAAACTTTTATTCATTTGTATTGAAATAATATTTTTGAAAATCTTGTTTTTATCCAAATTTGTATAATTTTTGCCTTTTTATGGCATATTTACTTATTGCATATCATCATATCTTTTATAATCAAATCAATTCGTACTAATTTGAGAAACTATTTCTGGGTGCAGTGAGCCACCTCAAGCTTGGGGTTTCCTCATTAGCTGAAATCCCTATTGGAATTTGGCCCCGCCCATACTTTTACAGATCTGCAAATATATGGACGATATTAGGTACAGTTTAATCATTTAGGCTATGGTTGTATATTATTAAAAACTTTTGAATTTCGTATGGTGAAAAATGTAGTCTATATCGTCAATATTTTAATTAAAGGATTAGCAAATATTTTACTAGAAGCCTCTCCGTTGTAGAAACTTGTTTGAATTTGATTACCTACCCGGAGTAGCTCGCTCTATACAAAAAACAATAGCGCGTGATTCGGATGTATTGTCTGCTGTTTTAGGATAAACACGCCTTAAACATCATGTACTTTAAACATAGTGTATTCGATACATACGGTATACATGTATATGTAATTTATTTACCAATTGACGTTTCTGAATCTAATTTTCTAAATAAATCATAATATATTTCCATTGTTTACATTATATGCAATGTATGGTTTCTATTTCAATCAAAAAACAAAAAATACAATCCCGTGGGGATCTGGGTTAGAATAGGTTCTCAGTACCCCTTACTTGTCGTAAGGGGTGACCAAATGGGGCAGTCCTTCGGATGAGACCGCAGAAACCGAGGTCCCGTGTCACAGCAGGTGTGGCACGATAAAGATCCCTCCCTGCTCAAAGGCCATAAGAGCCGAGCATAGACCTAAATTGTGCAGCCCTTCACCTCCATATGAGGGAAAGATTCTTGAGAGGGATGTTAAACAATATTTAATCAATCAATCAAAATTTTACACATTACATGTAGATCTTTTGGTTCATCATTCTATCTATCAAATGATAACGTTAATTCAATATAACAGAACAGTAACTCAATATTGCTCTCATTAATTGATAATACAGATTTATTTGATTCATTTAAAGCACGCAATAATTAAAAATTAAACATCTTTAACTAATGTTATTTTCAATTATTTCATTTTATGCTAATTTGGCGCTCAATAGATCTTATATATCTATGCCATTTTGCGCTATTACATTCTGCGTTGAGCTCGACGCAAATTGTACTAATGCAAAATGTAATAATTGAATTTATCATATTATGCGTCGTTATCAAGCAAATAGAATCAAGGGGAGGGGACAAGAGTGTCTGTCCTCCACCTTTTATAACAATATCCCTTCTTTTTTCTTTTTTTTTATTTCGTAATGCAAATAAAAGATATATTGGGTGACCCCCCCCCCCAACTTGTTCCAGCTTGAAAGTTCTGATATAATAGTAGAAGGCACACACCACCACCAATTAAGAAAATGAAGATATTATGAGGCACTCATAGTAGAGGACTCTAACCACCCCATCCCACCCCCAACGATTGAAGAAAATGAAGCGTAGAATATTATTGAGGCAGTCAAAGTAAAAGACTCTTTTAACCCTTCACCAGTGGCGGATTTAGAGGGGCGCAGCCCCCCCCCCCCCCCCCCCCCAATAAATTTTCAAATCTAAGGTAAATCGCGGTATCTTGTTTCGGAAAATGTACTCAACGATAATAGAAGCAATAATTTCTTCCACTTCCGGAGAAATAAATGACAAAATCCTTTGATTTCTTGAATTACTTTTTTGGGAGAACTTAAGTTTTTCCAAAAAAAACCTTAAAATTTGGGTCATTTTATTAATTTCATCTTATTATTTAAAAATGTTAGAAAATAGTACAAATGACTTAATAGGAGAAATATTTCAAGCCCCATAAAATCTGTAAAATCCAGGAGCTTCCGGGGGCTTCGCTTTTTTATTTCATTGCTGTTTTCGTTCATCTTTCTTAAATATTATTTTGAATGGCAAAAATTTTGAAGAATCCAATTTTCCATTTTTTTCTTCCTGTTGTACCCCCACCCCATGAAAATGACGATACATGTCTGGTTATTACATGTACATTTTGCTTTTCAACACATGCATGCATACTAATTGTATGGTGTAGAATTGCACCCTTTACCAAGTTTTCCTTCATTTACACAGTGTAAGGAATAGTAAACCAAAATCACAAAACAAAATGCATTAAGGCCAAAATAGTTTTAGGCGTAGGAACTTCATTCACGAATACATAAATACATGTATTCAGAAAAATCGCATGCATGCATTGCAGGACTATAGCATATGTGTGTTTTGACGTTTCTCTAACATGTCATAATGATTACTTTCAGGCTTGAGTGTAATTCATAAATATTTTCATTTCGTAGATCTGGCACAATGGATATATTCTGAAAATATACATACCGCTGTACGTCGAAATTTCAAATGTATTCGATAAGATGTTAGTATTCATAAATCAGTAAAATTCGTGTTGAGGTTTTATTTGATATGATACAGTGTCAATCTACTGCAATGCATTAGTAGGATATGCAAAAGGCAAGAGTATAAACATTTTCTAGTATCGATATGATCACGAAAAAACATTATATAATTTATATCCGGATTCATATGCCGATTTACATGTAGATATCAATAAAAACAAAGCTGCATAGTTTGGGGGAGAGGGGTTCTAATTAATGAGTCTGATGAAATTAAAAGAAGGAACCCCATATTTGCATTCAAACTAGCTGCAGAACTGTAGCTCTCTGAATAAATATTTTGACATAACAGAGAGCTACAGAGCCACCCCTTATAAAAACCTTCGATTTACGGCGCACAAAAAGCTGCGCACGGTTGAGGCCTTATATCGTTGTATTCTTGAGATGATGTCTCATAAATTTAATATAAAAAAATTCTTAACATATTTTCCTACTATACTTGTGTCTAAACATACCTTCAAATATTCATTAAAGCCCCATACGACCTGAAAACTCCAAGCTTCAAATGATTTCGTTTGTTGACGTAGCCATGTTAGGTAGCCGGTCAATTCGATAAGATGTTAGTATTCATAAATCATAAATACCTCCTTAAACCTAATTTAAGCTTTGTGCTCAGGGCCGTAGCAGTGTGGGTTCTTTATCGTGCCAACATCTGCCGCGACTTGGGACCTTCGTTTTTATGGTCATATTCGAAAGACCCGTGATCCTGACTTCTAAATGCCGAGCATATGGCGAAGGAGCTATCAATACCTATTTTAACGTCCTATGTTTGACGCCGCCATGACCAGGGCCGTAAATTACATGAAGGCGGAGGAGGCAGCTACCTCCTCCAACTTTTGAGCCAAAAAAAATTAAAATTTAAAGTTCATTAGAATTTATGTTGTTTCCAATAACTAAGAACATGATACCTCCCTTAAAAAGCATTCCAAATCTTTCTTTTAGAATGAGTTAGTCAAGTAACATCTTAGAAGGCCCTAGAATCAAGGATTTTGCACGAAACGTGTTCAGTGTGCACAAAATGTGCTCAGCGTCTGGGGGCCTGGGCGGCCCCCAGACCCCCGCCTAATTTCCTGCCTCCTCCAAATTGAAGGTTAATTTACGGCCCTGATGGCACGATCCGGTTACAATGCGAACGCTTTACCACTGAGCTACCGCGACAGGTACATGTACGAAAATGCCATTGGACGAATAAAACCATTACAGGGATGAGTGGTCATTACATTTTCAAGAGTCGTCCCGTGAGAAGAGGGAATTTTTTTTTTATCACACCCTGATAAACTTAGTAAGTTGAAATATTACGATTTTAGTCAGTTGTAATGATTTAATGTACATGTATTGATAAAATACTTTGTACTTCATTTTCATACGCCCGTCAAAGACGTAAATATGGTATGGCGTCGTCCGTCTGTCTGTCTGGATCTTGTGGGCAGGATGCAGACCAAACCGCTAGCTCCAGGATCTTGCAACTTGGTACATTTGATAACCATGGTAAGAGAAAGCTGTCTATCGCTTTTCAAGGTTAGAAGTCAAATGTCAAGGTCGTAGTATCACTAAGTAGGGAAACATTGTGGGCAGGATACAAACCTCCAGGATATTACAACTTGTTATATTTGATCAGCATGATGAGAGAAAGATACCTATTGTTTTTCAAGGCCAAAAGTCAAGGTCATACTATTACTTTGCAGGAAAACCTTGTAGGCAATGTATAAACCGAACCGTAACCTCCAGGATATTGCAACTTGGTGCACTCGATCACAATGATGAAAGGAAGATGCCTATTGTTTTTCAAAGAGAAGGTGGCAGTATCACTTAGCATGGGAACCTTGTAGGCAGTAGACAGACCGAACTGTTGGGGCCAGTATTGTCAAAACATGTTACACATACACTTTATGCCAAGTGTAGGATACCTTTTGTTTCTCAGGGTCAAGGTCGTAGTAGCAGGATACAAACAGCACCGTTGGGGCTAGTACCAAACTTGGTACACATAAGTCTTATGCCAAGTGAAAATATTACATATTTGTCTGTTTTTACGACGCAAATAAAGTACGTCACACCCTGATGATATGAGCCAAGGTTTACAAATCATGGTATAAGAAAAACACCCTATATTATTAGCTTTTCACGGACGTATTATGTACCGTTGGCGGTACTCTTGTCAAATTGTGTAATTTTACACGTTATTTTGTATTTCACGACTTTACGCTCGGTTGGTGTACCATTGAATTATAGAAATTGTAATGCACAGGAACTCTCATTTCACCGAATGACCCACAAAATTATGTTGGGAAGAAAAGTAGAATTCTTTCATCCAAATATACATATAACCTTTGACTTCTACACCTTCCCACCGCTTGACTGTATAAAATCCACCACTTTGACCACCAGTCATGTTGCAATGATTTTATAACTTTTGTATATTGTTCAATGTATGAAAATGTCAGGTCAGTCAAAGGAAAATCCTAATTTTCAACGACAAAAACAGAATTTATCTCAAGATGGTTTTTCCCCAAACATAACTCAAGCGCATATGATATATCTATGTAAGACTCTAAAGTGCGATGGTCGCTCCAAAGTGCGACGGTAACGCCAAAGTGCGATGGTCTGCGCCAAAGTGCGATGGTTTGTTAACGTAACGGACTCGAACGTGCGATGGTCACGCCAAAGTCCGATGGTGCGCGGTTCAGGAACGTTTATGACGTCACGTCATTCTTAACGTCTTTCAAAATAAAATCCAAGAAATGCAACGTCAGTTTGCCCCCAACGAAGGTTCTTTCTGCTGCAGTGCTGACACCAACTTCTTCGGGATGTATTGGAGGAAGGCACATGTGATTAAGATTGTCATGGACGACAGCAACGACACTGTTGAGGATTATGAGAACGACAAAGCACTTTTCTGGTCGAACCATCTACTTCGCCCAAACATTATTTAATGAATGATCATTTATTACTTGTGATGTAGACGTAATAAATTCTAGGGGGTGTGCTATAATGCAAAACGTTTTATACAAATTCGCGTTGGAAAATTTTGTGTTTAATGAAAGGCGAAGATGAACGAACAGTGATCAATCTCATAACTCATGTAAGCAATACAAAACAGAGAGTTGGGCAAACACGGACCCCTAGATATACCAGAGGTGGGATCAGGTGCCTAGGATATGCATCCCCTGTGTACCGTTCACACCCGCCGTGAGCCCTATATCTTGATCAGGTAAACGGAGTTATCCGTAGTCTAAATCAGTGTGCCAAGAACGGCCTAACAATCGATGTGAAACAAGGCAGACAGCATTTAATAATGCAACAACTAAATGGTATTGAAACAAGTTCTTATTCTTATTTTTTGTGCATGGATTATGCACTGATATTTTGGTGAAACAACACACGGATGGTACAGCCTGTACCAAAACCCTGTCGTTTACAAATCAAGTATGTACCATCGGACTTTGTCGTGTCAACACCATAGCGCTACGGCGCATTCGTCTCACACCATCGCACTTTGGCGTGTCAGATATAGACCATCGCACTTTGGTGTATGAGTGTGGACCATCGCACTTTGACGTGTCACACCATCGGGGTTTGGCGCAGGCCATCGCACTTTGGAGTCCGATCCCACTTTGGAGTCCTACATAGATGGAATATAGATAAATAATTCTAGATAGATAGTGTGAACGGTCGACAGGGGATACTTATTCCTCCTAGGCATCTGATCCCAACTCTGGTGTGTCTAGGGGTCCGTGTTTGCCCGACTATCTTTTTTGTATTGCTTACAGGAGTTATGAGATTGGTCACTCTTCGTTATCTTCACCTTTCATAGTGCTAAAATGACGAATGACACAAACAACCAGATTGTCAAATTTTCGGGACGACCTGTCCCTTCTTCAGGACAGACGAAAATATTTACATAATGTGGCCAATATTAAAGGACACATTTCGCGTTTTCAAAGTTCTCAAAATTATACGTAATTTACCTTCCTTATATACACAGTAATGAATTCTAATGGTTAGTTTGTGGACATAAAGTGATAATTAGCCCAATTATGGCTTCAAATCTAAGACCCGATTGTAAAAACATCTCGCTAATTAGGTAGGGAGTCACGTGGTACCGTGACGTCATATGCGACCTTCCTCGATCAGCTTATAGTAAAAATAGTGTGGAAATCTTAAAGAACTCAGCTTTTAATCACCATTATTCACCATGGACGACATCTGTTCCGATTTTGAGGAAATTCCCGAGAATCTTCACATTCACCCTTATATGTTTGAACCACCGGTGCGTTCAAATAGGAATGTAAATACCCAAGAAAGTAGCGAGGAAAGCGAGGATGACATCTGCAATGATGAGAAAATTGATCGCCGTCGGAACACTATTTGGTAAGGATATTCATTTAAACCTCTGTGCTGGACGTTGTTTTTATAAAATGTGCAATAAATATTTATTTAAAGATTGGAGGGAATAATAATTTCACGATACCTTTGACTACTATGGACGAATTTCGGAGGACAAGATCATACATTCAAAGTTGAAATCATGTTATGCACTTTATTATAAACGCAGCCACGTACGTTTAATGAAGCGGGTACACTTTTCAAAAACATTTTCCGTTATGTATCTACGCATGGAAAGATATATTGGGTATTCCCTCCTTGTTAAGTTATAGTCCCCCCCCTCAATAAATCGTAGTTCACAATATTTTTCATTAAATCAAATTAACACACACCCCCAACCCCCCAACCCCCACCCCCGGCATTTGGTTTTTGAAGACGAGCATAATTTTTATTTAGAACTTCAGACAATTTCCAAGAAGGGGTCTTGTTCCCCACCCCCACCCCAGAAAAGCGTTACTATGTATTCTTATGAAATATTTACACTTAATTATTCTTCATGCTATAAAAGTGTTTTCTTTTTCCACAAGAACTTTGGTCAAAATGTGAAAACATTCAATTTAAAGTTATATTATTATATCTCTAATGCAAATGCAAGCTTTTCAAAAAAAATTGTACATGTAAATATTTACAAGTTTCTGTTTTGTATTTCCAAGGTGCGAGTGTGGGATTTGTGAAGTGATGGAGACCAGAACAGAATGCATATGCTGTGCTGAGATTCCAGTCATAGAGGAGCTTCGAGAGTCGAGTGACCTTGAATGCATCACACAACACAGAACTTTCATAGACAATTGTTTGAATCCACGAGTACTGGAAGTCAGTCTTTATGACTTCATTCAAAGAGAGGGGCCTTTGGATGACAATGAAACCATTAATGAGTAAGATAATATTCAAATCTTGATCTGTTGAATACTCAAATGTAAATGATGAATCCTGTTTTCTTTAATTCTGTACAAAACAATCACATAAAAGTTACAAACAATTCACAACAACAGTATTTACAACAACAGTCTCCAACTAACTTCACTTAGTTCATGGCACATAAACCAAATCAGTTACAACTGTAACTGTTTTATCGTTGACAGAACATACAGACACAAATCAGTTACAGCTGTAATTGTTTTATCGTTGACAGAACATACAGACACAAATCAGTTACAGCTGTAATTGTTTTATCGTTGACAGAACATACAGACACATTGCATATCGCCGGTTTGTCCTCTGGATAGGGCATCGACTCGGACGGAGGAATCGTAAAGTTTTGCCAGCATGTGCTGTCACAACAATTCGCAGGACATTCCCATCAGAGCACAGGCAATTGCATCGCTTGGGGGTCGAATTTACTATATAAAGAGTAAAGGTATAGAACTCTAAATATAGGGTACCCAAGTTAGCTGATGTAAAAACAATAAATTAATTGATATAAAATTCTACTTTGTATTTTAATTTATTCATACATAATCAATCTACATTACTACCAAAGTTCATCCCGAAATTCCGTATACTTCCCAAGATATGTAGAAATGAACTCAGAAAAATGCCTATTATTTTTTGGTTGACTTTTAGCTGGGCCCTGACACTATACGACTACACAGAGTGTTTGAGCATTGCAACAAGCTATCAAATAGAATGTGCAGCATAAAATATCATTTCTAAAATGAATTTCTTACCCCAATTCATAAAATGAAGGCCGTAATAGCTTCAAGGACTGAAAATTTTTAAACCGTCTGTACTGTCACAATCCCAACCATTAACGGTAGTTACGACTAATTACCCAAAAGAGATGGAAGGACCCATAACGATTTAGAGACTCAAATACTAATATTTATCAATATTGATTCATTATAGTACATAAATTATGCTAATAACAAGTCTTTATAAATATACAAATGTCTTATTATGTCTATTTTTATCTAAATCACATTATCACAGGTGTTCGACGATTGATAATAATGATGTCAATGTGGGAAGTTAGTGGCACCGATGAAAATGCCTGATATTAAAATTCAGAAAAGTACAATGTACCTCATCCACTGTGTGTTGTTTATGCCCTTTAGGGAGGAAGGCTGGCATATGGGCTTTGATTCCTAAACTGTCAAGAAAGTCAATGGAATCCCTGAATCCATGGTCTACTACCAGGATATCATCTTACTGTAACCAATCTTGAATATCCTCCACATTGGTTTTGATGGAATGTTTCAAAATGTTTGCATCATTGTTCTTGTGGTCGGCAAGATATGACACAATGTATCCTGTAGTTGACACGATAACCATAGGCTTCACTAGTGGACGGTTTTTTGTGTTGACAAAAGGAACGGCGTTGGAATTTGAAGTTGCTGCTTTTCTGTATGTATACATATGTTCCATCCACCACAAGGATTGCAGGTTTCTCTACGATACTGCCAAATATCTTTTGAGCTAGTGGTCTTCTGTGGTTCTCAATAACATCTCGTCTTGATATATGACCAAA